>NC_089238.1:0-60000 GCF_963924675.1 Phocoena phocoena | reverse complement strand
GTTAGGGTTAGGGTTAGGGTTACGGGATGGGGACTGTTTAGGGGACAAGTTAGTTTACGACAACGGTGTAGGGTGAGCGTACGTGTTAGGGTACGGGTTAGTGTTAGCGTACGGGTTAGGATTAGGGGACGGTTTAGTGTAAGGCTTCGGGTAAGAGTTAGGGTTAGGGTTAGGGTTAGGGTTAGGGGATGGGGACGGTTTAGGGGACAAGTTAGTTTACGACAACGGTTTAGGGTGAGCGTACGTGTTAGGGTACGGTTTAGTGTTAACGTACGGTTTAGAATTAGGGGACGGGTTAGGGTAAGGCTTCGGTTTAGGGTTAGGGTTAGGGTTAGGGTTAGGATTAGGGTTGGGATTATGGGACGGGGACAGTTTAGGGGAAAGGTTAGGGTACGACAACGGTTTAGGGTCAGCGTACGTGTTAGGGTACGGGTTAGTGTTAGCGTACGGGTTAGGATTAGGGGACGGGTTAGGGTAAGGCTTCGGGTAAGGGTTAGGGTTAGGGTTAGGGTTAGGGTTAGGGGATGGGGACGGTTTAGGGGACAAGTTAGTTTACGACAACGGTTTAGGGTGAGCGTTCGTGTTAGGGTACGGGTGTTAGCATACGGGATAGGATTAGGGGACGGGTTAGGGTAAGGCTTCGGGTAAGGGTTAGGGTTAGGGTTAGGGTTAGGGTTAGGGTTAGGGGATGGGGACGGTTTAGGGGACAATTTAGTTTACGACAACGGTTTAGGGTGAGCGTACGTGTTAGGGTACGGGTTAGTGTTAGCGTAAGGGTTAGGATTAGGGGACGGGTTAGGGTAAGGCTTCGGGTAATGGTTAGGGTTGGGGTAAGGTTAGGTTTAAGGATGGGGACGGAGAAGGTTTAGGGGACAGGTTAGGGCACGACAACGGTTTAGGGTGAGCGTACGTGTTAGGGTATGGGTTAGTGTTAGCGTACGGGTTAGGATTAGAGGACGGGTTAGGGTAAGGCTTCGGGTAAGGGTTAGGGTTAGGGGTAGGGTTAGGGTTAGGGGATGGGGACGGTTTAGGGGACAAGTTAGTTTATGACAACGGTTTAGGGTGAGCGTACGTGTTAGGGTATGGGTTAGTGTTAGCGTAAGGGTTAGGATTAGGGGACGGGTTAGGGTAAGGCTTCGGGTTACGGTTAGGGTTAGGGGTAGGGTTAGGGTTAGGGTTAGGGGACGGTGAAGGTTTAGGGGATAGGTTAGGGTACGACAACGGTTTAGGGTGAGCGTACGTGTTAGGGTAAGGGTTAGTGTTAGCGTACGGGTTAGGATTAGGGGCCGGGTTAGGGTAAGGCTTCGGGTAAGGGTTAGGTTTAGGGTTAGGCTTAGGGTTAGGGTTAGGGGACGGGGATGGTTTAGGGGATAGGTTAGGGTACAACAACAGTTTATTGTGAGCGTATGTGTTAGGGTACGGGTTAGTGTTAGCGTACGGGTTAGGATTAGGGGACGGGTTAGGGTAAGGCTTCGTGTAAGGGTTAGGTTTAGGGTTAGGGTTAGGGTTAGGGTTAGAGGACGGTGATGGTTTAGGGGACAGGTTAGGGTACGACAACGGTTTAGGGTGAGCGTACGTGTTAGGGTACGGGTTAGTGTTAGCGTAGGGGTTAGGATTAGGGGACGGGTTAGGGTAAGGCTTCGGGTAAGGGTTAGGGTTAGGGTTAGGGATAGGGGACGGGGACGGTTCACGGGACAGGTTAGGGTACGACAATGGTTTAGGGTAGGCGTACGTGTTATGGTACGGGTTAGTGTTAACGTACGGGTTAGGATTAGGGGACGGGTTAGTGTAAGGCTTCGGGTAAGGGTTAGGTTTAGGTTTAGGGTTAGGGTTAGGGTTAGGGTTATGGCACAGGGATAGTTTAGGGGACAGGTTAGGGCACGACAACGGTTTAGTGTCACCGTACGTGTTAGGGTACGGGTTAGTGTTAGCGTACGGGTTAGGATTAGGGGACGGGTTAGGGTAAGGCTTCGGGTAAGTGTTAGGGTTAGGGTTAGGGTTAGGGTTAGGGGATGGGGACGGTTTAGGGGACAAGTTAGTTTACGACAACGGTTTAGGGTGAGCGTACATGTTAGGGTACGGGTTAGTGTTAGCGTATGGGTTAGGATTAGGGGACGGGTTAGGGTAAGGCTTCGGGTAAGGGTTAGGGTTAGGGTTAGGGTTAGGGTTAGGGTTAGGGGATGGGGAAGGTTTAGGGGACAAGTTAGTTTACGACAACGGTTTAGGGTGAGCGTACGTGTTAGGGTACGGGTTAGTGTTAGCGTACGGGTTAGAATTAGGAGATGGGTTAGGGTAAGGCTTCGGGTAAGGGTTAGGGTTAGGGTTAGGGTTAGGGTTAGGGTTAGGGTTGGGGTTATGGGACGGGGACAGTTTAGGGGAAAGGTTAGTGTACGACAACGGTTTAGGGTGACCGTACGTGTTAGGGTATGGGTTAGTGTTAGCGTACGGGTTAGGATTAGGGGACGGGTTAGGGTAAGGCTTCGGGTAAGGGTTAGGATTAGGGTTAGGGGACGGGGACGGTTTAGGGGACAGGTTAGGGTACGACAATGGTTTATGGTCAGCGTACGTGTTAGGGTACGGGTTAGTGTTAACGTACGGGTTAGGATTAGGGGACGGGTTAGGGTAAGGCTTCGGGTAAGGGTTAGGGTTAGGGTTAGGGTTAGGGTTAGGGTTAGGGTTAGGGTTAGGGGATGGGGACGGTTTAGGGGACAAGTTAGTTTACGACAACGGTTCAGGGTGAGCGTACCTGTTGGGGTACGGGTTAGTGTTAGCGTACGGGTTAGAATTAGGGGACGGGTTACGGAAAGGCTTCGGGTAAGGGTTAGGGTTAGGGTTAGGGTTAGGGTTAGGGTTGGGGTTAAGGTACGGGGACAGTTTAGAGGAAAGGTTAGGGTATGACAACTGTTTAGGGTCAGCGTACGTGTTAGGGTACGGGTTAGTGTTAGCGTACGGGTTAGGATAAGTGGACGGGTTAGGGTAAGGCTTCGGGTAAGGGTTAGGGTTAGGGTTCGGGTTAGGGTTACGGTTAGGGGATGGGGACGGTTTAGGGGACAAGTTAGTTTAAGACAACGGTTTAGGGTGAGCGTTCGTGTTAGGGTACGGGTGTTAGCGTACGGGTTAGGATTAGGGGACGGGTTAGGGTAAGGCTTCGGGTAAGGGTTAGGGTTAGGGTTAGGGTTAGGGTTAGGGTTAGAGGACGGGGATGGTTTAGGGGACAGGTTAGGGTATGACAACGGTTTAGGGTGAGCGTACCTGTTAGGGTACGGGTTAGTGTTAGCTTACGGGTTAGGATTTGGGGACGGGTTAGGGTAAGGCTTCGGGTAAGGGTTAGGGTTAGGGTTAGGCTTAGGGTTAGGGTTAGGGGACGGGGACGGTTTAGGGGATAGGTTAGGGTACGACAACGGTTTAGGGTGAGCGTACGTGTTAGGTTACGGGTTAGTGTTAGCGTACGGGTTAGGCTTAGGCGACGGGTTAGGGTAAGGCTTCGGGTAAGGGTTAGGGTTAGGGTTAGGGGACGGGGACGGTTTAGGGGACAGGTTAGGGTACGACAATGGTTTAGGGTCAGCGTATGTGTTAGGGTACGGGTTAGTGTTAACGTACGGGTTAGGATTAGGGGACGGGTTAGGGTAAGGCTTCGGGTAAGGGTTAGGGTTAGGGTTAGGGTTAGGGTTAAAGTATGGGGACGGTTTAGGGAACAAGTTAGTTTACGACAACGGTTTAGGGTTAGCATACGTGTTAGGGCATGGGTTAGTGTTAGCGTACGGGTTAGAATTACGGGACGGGTTAGGGAAAGGCTTTGGGTAAGGGTTAGGGTTAGGGTTAGGGTTAGGGTTAGGGTTAGGGTTGGGGTTATGGGACGGGGACAGTTTAGGGGAAAGGTTAGGGTATGACAACGGTTTAGGGTCAGCGTACGTGTTAGGGTACGGGTTAGTGTTAGCGTACGGGTTAGGATTAGGGGACGGGTTAGGGTAAGGCTTCGGGTAAGGCTTAGGGTTAGGGTTAGGGTTAGGTTTAGGGTTAGGGGATGGGGACGGTTTAGGGGACAAGTTAGTTTACGACAACGGTTTAGGGTGAGCGTTAGTGTTAGGGTACGGGTGTTAGCGTACGGGTTAGGATTAGGGGACGGGTTAGGGTAAGGCTTCGGGTAAGGGTTAGGGTTAGGTTTATGGTTAGGCTTAGGGTTAGGGGATGGGGACGGTTTAGGGGACAAGTTAGTTTACGACAACGGTTTAGGGTGAGCGTACGTGTTAGGGTATGGGTTAGTGTTAGCGTACGGGTTAGGATTAGGGGACGGGTTAGGGTAAGGCTTCGGGTAATGGTTAGGGTTAGGGGTAGGGTTAGGTTTAGGGTTAGGGGATGGGGACGGTTTAGGGGATAGGTTAGTGTACGACAACGGTTTAGGGTGAGCGTACATGTTAGGGTACGGGTTAGTGTTAGCGTACGGGTTAGGATTAGGGGACGGGTTAGGGTAAGGCTTCGGGTAAGGGTTAGGGTTAGGGTTAGAGTTAGGTTTAGGGTTAGGGGATGGGGAAGGTTTAGGGGACAGGTTAGGGTACGACAACGGTTTAGGGTCAGCGTACGTGTTAGGGTATGGGTTAGTGTTAGCGTACGGGTTAGGATTATGGGATGGGTTAGGGTAAGGCTTCGGGTAAGGGTTACGGTTAGGGTTAGGGTAGGGTTAGGGTTAGGGGATGGGGACGGTTTAGGGGACAAGTTAGTTTACGACAACGGTTTAGTGTGAGCGTTCGTGTTAGAGTACGGGTGTTAGCGTACGGGATAGGATTAGGTGACGGTTAGGGTAAGGCTTTGGGTAAGGGTTAGGGGTAGGGTTAGGGTTAGGGTTAGGGTTAGGGGATGGGGACGGTTTAGGGGAGAAGTTAGTTTACGACAACGGTTTAGGGTGAGCGTACGTGTTAGGGTACGGGTTAGTGTTAGCGTAAGGGTTAGGATTAGGGGACGGGTTAGGGTAAGGCTTCGGGTAATGGTTAGGGTTAGGCGTAGGGTTAGGTTTAGGGTTAGGGGAAGGGGAAGGTTTAGGGGACAGGTTAGGGTACGACAACGGTTTCGGGTGAGCGTACGTGTTAGTGTACGTGTTAGTGTTAGGGTACGGGTTATTGTTAGAGAACGGGTTAGGATTAGGGGACGGGTTAGAGTAAGGCTTCGGGTAAGGGCTAGGGTTAGGGTTAGGGTTAGGGTTAGGGTTAGGAGATGGGGACGGTTTAGGGGACAAGGTAGTTTACGACAACGGTTTAGGGTGAGCCTACGTGTTAGGGTAAGGGTTAGTGTTAGCGTAAGTGTTAGGATTAGGGGACGGGGTAGGGTAAGGCTTCGGGTAACGGTTAGGGTTAGGGGTAGGGTTAGGGTTAGGGTTAGGGGACGGGGAAGGTTTAGGGGACCGGTTAGGGTACGACAATGGTTTAGCATGAGCGTACGTGTTAGGGTAAGGGTTAGTGTTAGCGTATGGGTTAGGATTAGGGGACAGGTTAGGGTAAGGCTTCGGGTAAGTGTTAGGGTTAGGGATAGGATTAGGGTTAGGGTTACGGGACGGGGACAGTTTAGGGGACAGGTTCGGGTACGACAACGGTTTAGGGTCAGCGTACGTGTTAGGGTACGGGTTAGTGTTAGCGTACGGGTTAGGATTACGGGACGGGTTAGGCTAAGGCTTCGGGTAAGGTTTAGGGATAGGGTTAGGGTTAGGGTTAGGGTTAGGGAATGGGGACGGTTTAGGGGACAAGTTAGTTTACGACAACGGTTTAGGGTGAGCATACGTGTTAGGGTACGGGTTAGTGTTAGCGTACGGATTAGTATTAGGGGACGGGTTAGGGTAAGGCTTCGGGTAAGGGTTAGGGTTAGGTTTAGGCTTAGGATTAGGGTTAGGGGACGGGGACGGTTTAGGGGATAGGTTAGGGTACGACAACAGTTTATTGTGAGCGTACGTGTTAGGGTACGGGTTAGTGTTAGCGTAAGGGTTAGGTTTAGGGGACGGGTTAGGGTAAGGCTTCGGGTAAGGGTTAGGGTTAGGGTTAGAGGACGGGGATGGTTTAGGGGACAGGTTAGGGTACGACAACGGTTTAGGGTGAGCGTACGTGTTAGGGTACGGGTTAGTGTTAGCATACGGGTTAGGATTAGGGGACGGGTTAGGGTAAGGCTTCGGGTAAGGGTTAGGGTTAGGGTTAGGGTTAGGGGACGGGGACGGTTTAGGGGACAGGTTAGGGTACGACAATGGTTTAGGGTCAGCGTACGTGTTAGGGTACGGGTTAGTGTGAACGTACGGGTTAGGATTAGGGGACGGGTTAGTGTAAGGCTTCGGGTAAGGGTTAGGGTTAGGGTTAGGGTTAGGGTTAGGGTTAGGGGATGGGGACGGTTTAGGGGACAAGTTAGTTTACGACAACGGTTTAGGGTGAGCATACGTGTTAGGGTACGGGTTAGTGTTAGCGTACGGTTTAGTATTAGGGGACAGGTTAGGGTAAGGCTTCGGGTAAGGGTTAGGGTTAGGTGTAGGGTTAGGGTAAGGGTTAGGGGACGGGGACGGTTTAGGGGACAGGTTAGGGCACGACAACGGTTTAGGGTGAGCGTACGTGTTAGGGTATGGGTTAGTGTTAGCGTACGGGTTAGGATTAGGGGACGGGTTAGGGTAAGGGTTCGGGTAAGGATTAGGGTTAGGGTTAGGGTTAGGGTTAGGGTTATGGCACGGGGACAGTTTAGGGGACAGGTTAGAGTACGACAACGGTTTAGGGTCAGGGTACGTGTTAGGGTACGGGTTAGTGTTAGCGTAAGGGTTAGGATTAGGGGACGGGTTAGGGTAAGGCTTCGGGTAAGGGTTAGGGTTAGGGTTAGGGTTAGGGTTAGGGTTACGGGATGGGGACTGTTTAGGGGACAAGTTAGTTTACGACAACGGTGTAGGGTGAGCGTACGTGTTAGGGTACGGGTTAGTGTTAGCGTACGGGTTAGGATTAGGGGACGGTTTAGTGTAAGGCTTCGGGTAAGAGTTAGGGTTAGGGTTAGGGTTAGGGTTAGGGGATGGGGACGGTTTAGGGGACAAGTTAGTTTACGACAACGGTTTAGGGTGAGCGTACGTGTTAGGGTACGGTTTAGTGTTAACGTACGGTTTAGAATTAGGGGACGGGTTAGGGTAAGGCTTCGGTTTAGGGTTAGGGTTAGGGTTAGGGTTAGGATTAGGGTTGGGGTTATGGGACGGGGACAGTTTAGGGGAAAGGTTAGGGTACGACAACGGTTTAGGGTCAGCGTACGTGTTAGGGTACGGGTTAGTGTTAGCGTACGGGTTAGGATTAGGGGACGGGTTAGGGTAAGGCTTCGGGTAAGGGTTAGGGTTAGGGTTAGGGTTAGGGTTAGGGGATGGGGATGGTTTAGGGGACAAGTTAGTTTACGACAACGGTTTAGGGTGAGCGTTCGTGTTAGGGTACGGGTGTTAGCATACGGGTTAGGATTAGGGGACGGGTTAGGGTAAGGCTTCGGGTAAGGGTTAGGGTTAGGGTTAGGGTTAGGGTTAGGGTTAGGGGATGGGGACGGTTTAGGGGACAATTTAGTTTACGACAACGGTTTAGGGTGAGCGTACGTGTTAGGGTACGGGTTAGTGTTAGCGTAAGGGTTAGGATTAGGGGACGGGTTAGGGTAAGGCTTCGGGTTACGGTTAGGGTTAGGGGTAGGGTTAGGGCTAGGGTTAGGGGACGGTGAAGGTTTAGGGGATAGGTTAGGGTACGACAACGGTTTAGGGTGAGCGTACGTGTTAGGGTAAGGGTTAGTGTTAGCGTACGGGTTAGGATTAGAGGACGGGTTAGGGTAAGGCTTCGGGTAAGTGTTAGGGTTAGGGTTAGGGTTAGGGTTAGGGGATGGGGACGGTTTAGGGGACAAGTTAGTTTACGACAACGGTTTAGGGTGAGCGTACGTGTTAGGGTACGGGTTAGTGTTAGCGTATGGGTTAGGATTAGGGGACGGGTTAGGGTAAGGCTTCGGGTAAGGGTTAGGGTTAGGGTTAGGGTTAGGGTTAGGGTTAGGGGATGGGGACGGTTTAGGGGACAAGTTAGTTTACGACAACGGTTTAGGGTGAGCGTACGTGTTAGGGTACGGGTTAGTGTTAGCGTACGGGTTAGAATTAGGAGACGGGTTAGGGTAAGGCTTCGGGTAAGGGTTAGGGTTAGGGTTAGGGTTAGGGTTAGGGTTAGGGTTGGGGTTATGGGACGGGGACAGTTTAGGGGAAAGGTTAGGGTACGACAACGGTTTAGGGTCAGCGTACGTGTTAGGGTATGTGTTAGTGTTAGCGTACGGTTTAGGATTAGGGGACGGGTTAGGGTAAGGCTTCGGGTAAGGGTTAGGGTTAGGTTTAGGGTTAGGGTTAGTGTTACGGGATGGGGACGGTTTAGGGGATATGTTAGTTTATGACAACGGTTTAGGGTGAGCGTTCGTGTTAGGGTACGGGTGTTAGCGTACGGGTTAGGATTAAGGGACGGGTTAGGGTAAGGCTTCGGGTAAGGGTTAGGGTTAGGGTTAGGGTTAGGTGACGGGGACGGTTTAGGGGACAGGTTAGGGTACGACAACGGTTTAGGGTGAGCGTACGTGTTAGGGTATGGGTTAGTGTTAGCGTACGGGTTAGGATTAGGGGACGGGTTAGGGTAAGGCCTCGGGTAAGGGTTAGGATTAGGGTTAGGTTTAGGGTTAGGGTTATGGGATGGGGACGGTTTCGGGGACAGGTCAGGTTACGACAACGGTTTAGGGTCAGCGTACGTGTTAGGGTACGGGTTAGTGTTAGGGTACGGGTTAGGATTAGGGGACGGGTTAGGGTAAGGCTTCGGGTAAGGGTTAGGGTTAGGGTTAGGGTTAGGGTTAGGGTTAGGGGATGGGGACGGTTTAGGGGACAAGTTAGTTTACGACAACGGTTTAGGGTGAGCGTTCGTGTTAGGGCACGGGTTAGTGTTAGCGTACGGGTTAGGATTAGGGGCGGTTTAGTGTAAGGCTTCGGGTAAGGGCTAGGGTTAGGGTTAGGCTTAGGGTTAGGGTTAGGGGACGGGGACTGTTTAGGGGATAGGTTAGGGTACGACAACAGTTTATTGTGAGCATACGTGTTAGGGTACGGGTTAGTGTTAGCGTACGGGTTAGGATTAGGGGACGGGTTAGGGTAAGGCTTCGGGTAAGGGTTAAGGTTAGGGTTAGGGTTAGAGGACGGGGATGGTTTAGGGGACAGGTTAGGGTATGACAACGGTTTAGGGTGAGCGTACGTGTTAGGGTACGGGTTAGTGTTAGCTTATGCGTTAGGATTAGGGGACGGGTTAGGGTAAGGCTTCGGGTAAGGGTTAGGGTTAGGGTTAGGGTTAGGGTTAGGGTTAGGGTTAGGGTTAGGGTTAGGCTTAGGGTTAGTGTTAGGGGACGGGGACGGTTTAGGGGATAGGTTAGGGTACGTCAACGGTTTAGGGTGAGCGTACGTGTTAGGGTACGGGTTAGTGTTAGCGTACGGGTTAGGATTAGGGGACGGGTTAGGGTAAGGATTCGGGTAAGGTTTAGGGTTAGGGTTAGGGTTAGGTGACGGGGACGGTTTAGGGGACAGGTTAGGGTACGACAATGGTTTAGGGTCAGCGTATGTGTTAGGGTATGGGTTAGTGTTAACGTACGGGTTAGGGTTAGGGGACGGGTTAGGGTAAGGCTTCCGGTAAGGGTTAGGGTTAGGGTTAGGGTTAGGGTTAGGGTTAGGGGAAGGGGACGGTTTAGGGGACAAGTTAGTTTACGACAACGGTTTAGGGTGAGCGTTCGTGTTAGGGTACGGGTGTTAGCGTACGGGTTAGGATTATGGGACGGGTTAGGGTAAGGCTTCGGGTAAGGGTTAGGGTTAGGTTTAGGGTTAGGGTTAGGGTTAGGGGATGGGGACGGTTTAGGGGACAAGTTAGTTTACGACAACGGTTTAGGGTGAGCGTACGTGTTAGGGTACGGGTGAGTGTTAGCGTAAGGGTTAGGATTAGGGACGGGTTAGGGTAAGGCTTTGGGTAACGGTTAGGGTTAGGGGTAGGGTTAGGTTTAGGGTTAGGGGACGGGGAAGGTTTAGGGGACAGGTTAGGGTACGACAACGGTTTAGGGTGAGCGTACGTGTTAGGGTACGGGTTAGTGTTAGCGTACGGGTTAGGATTAGGGGACGGGTTAGGGTAAGGCTTCGGGTAAGGGTTAGGGTTAGGGGTAGGGTTAGGGCTAGGGGTAGGGGACGGGGACGGTTTAGGGGACAGGGTAGATTACGACAACGGTTTAGGGTGAGCGTACGTGTTAGGGTAAGGTTTAGTGTTAGCGTACGGGTTAGGATTAGGGGACGGTTTAGGGTAAGGCTTCGGGTAAGGGTTAGGGTTAGGGTTAGGGTTAGGGTTAGGGTTAGAGGACGGGGATGGTTTAGGGGACAGGTTACGCTATGACAACGATTTAGGGTGAGCGTACGTTTTAGGGTACGGGTTAGTGTTAGCTTACGCGTTAGGATTAGGGGACGGGTTAGGGTAAGGCTTCAGGTAAGGGTTAGTGTTAGGGTTCGGGTTAGGGTTACGGATAGGGGATGGGGACGGTTTAGGGGACAAGTTAGTTTACGACAACGGTTTAGGGTGAGCGTTCGTGTTAGGGTACGGGTGTTAGCGTACGGGTTAGGATTAGGGGACGGGTTAGGGTAAGGCTTCGGGTAAGGGTTAGGGTTAGGGTTAGGCTTAGGGTTAGGGTTAGGGGACGGGGACGGTTTAGGGGATAGGTTAGGGTACGACAACGGTTTAGGGTGAGCGTACGTGTTAGGGTACGGGTTAGTGTTAGCGTACGGGTTAGGATTAGCGGACTGGTTAGGGTAAGGCTTCGGGTAAGTGTTAGTGTGAGGGTTAGGGTTAGGGGACGGGGACGGTTTAGGGGACAGCTTAGGGTACGACAATGGTTTAGGGTCAGCGTATGTGTTAGGGTACGGGTTAGTGGTAACGTACGGGTTAGGATTAGGGGACGGGTTAGGGTAAGGCTTCGGGTAAGGGTTAGGGTTAGGGTTAGGGTTAGGGTTAGGGTTAGGGTTAGGGGATGTGGACGGTTTAGGGGACAGGTTAGGGTACGACAACGGTGTAGGGTGAGCGTACGTGATAGGGTATGGGTTAGTGTTAGCGTACGGGTTAGAATTAGGGGACGGGTTAGGGAAAGGCTTCGGGTAAGGGTTACGGTTAGGGTTAGGGTAGGGTTAGGGTTAGGGGATGGGGACGGTTTAGGGGACAAGTTAGTTTACGACAACGGTTTAGTGTGAGCGTTCGTGTTAGAGTACGGGTGTTAGCGTACGGGATAGGATTAGGTGACGGTTAGGGTAAGGCTTTGGGTAAGGGTTAGGGGTAGGGTTAGGGTTAGGGTTAGGGTTAGGGGATGGGGACGGTTTAGGGGAGAAGTTAGTTTACGACAACGGTTTAGGGTGAGCGTACGTGTTAGGGTACGGGTTAGTGTTAGCGTAAGGGTTAGGATTAGGGGACGGGTTAGGGTAAGGCTTCGGGTAATGGTTAGGGTTAGGCGTAGGGTTAGGTTTAGGGTTAGGGGAAGGGGAAGGTTTAGGGGACAGGTTAGGGTACGACAACGGTTTCGGGTGAGCGTACGTGTTAGTGTACGTGTTAGTGTTAGGGTACGGGTTATTGTTAGAGAACGGGTTAGGATTAGGGGACGGGTTAGAGTAAGGCTTCGGGTAAGGGCTAGGGTTAGGGTTAGGGTTAGGGTTAGGGTTAGGAGATGGGGACGGTTTAGGGGACAAGGTAGTTTACGACAACGGTTTAGGGTGAGCCTACGTGTTAGGGTAAGGGTTAGTGTTAGCGTAAGTGTTAGGATTAGGGGACGGGGTAGGGTAAGGCTTCGGGTAACGGTTAGGGTTAGGGGTAGGGTTAGGGTTAGGGTTAGGGGACGGGGAAGGTTTAGGGGACCGGTTAGGGTACGACAATGGTTTAGCATGAGCGTACGTGTTAGGGTAAGGGTTAGTGTTAGCGTATGGGTTAGGATTAGGGGACAGGTTAGGGTAAGGCTTCGGGTAAGTGTTAGGGTTAGGGATAGGATTAGGGTTAGGGTTACGGGACGGGGACAGTTTAGGGGACAGGTTCGGGTACGACAACGGTTTAGGGTCAGCGTACGTGTTAGGGTACGGGTTAGTGTTAGCGTACGGGTTAGGATTACGGGACGGGTTAGGCTAAGGCTTCGGGTAAGGTTTAGGGATAGGGTTAGGGTTAGGGTTAGGGTTAGGGAATGGGGACGGTTTAGGGGACAAGTTAGTTTACGACAACGGTTTAGGGTGAGCATACGTGTTAGGGTACGGGTTAGTGTTAGCGTACGGATTAGTATTAGGGGACGGGTTAGGGTAAGGCTTCGGGTAAGGGTTAGGGTTAGGGTTAGGCTTAGGATTAGGGTTAGGGGACGGGGACGGTTTAGGGGATAGGTTAGGGTACGACAACAGTTTATTGTGAGCGTACGTGTTAGGGTACGGGTTAGTGTTAGCGTAAGGGTTAGGTTTAGGGGACGGGTTAGGGTAAGGCTTCGGGTAAGGGTTAGGGTTAGGGTTAGAGGACGGGGATGGTTTAGGGGACAGGTTAGGGTACGACAACGGTTTAGGGTGAGCGTACGTGTTAGGGTACGGGTTAGTGTTAGCATACGGGTTAGGATTAGGGGACGGGTTAGGGTAAGGCTTCGGGTAAGGGTTAGGGTTAGGGTTAGGGTTAGGGGACGGGGACGGTTTAGGGGACAGGTTAGGGTACGACAATGGTTTAGGGTCAGCGTACGTGTTAGGGTACGGGTTAGTGTGAACGTACGGGTTAGGATTAGGGGACGGGTTAGTGTAAGGCTTCGGGTAAGGGTTAGGGTTAGGGTTAGGGTTAGGGTTAGGGTTAGGGGATGGGGACGGTTTAGGGGACAAGTTAGTTTACGACAACGGTTTAGGGTGAGCATACGTGTTAGGGTACGGGTTAGTGTTAGCGTACGGTTTAGTATTAGGGGACAGGTTAGGGTAAGGCTTCGGGTAAGGGTTAGGGTTAGGTGTAGGGTTAGGGTAAGGGTTAGGGGACGGGGACGGTTTAGGGGACAGGTTAGGGCACGACAACGGTTTAGGGTGAGCGTACGTGTTAGGGTATGGGTTAGTGTTAGCGTACGGGTTAGGATTAGGGGACGGGTTAGGGTAAGGGTTCGGGTAAGGATTAGGGTTAGGGTTAGGGTTAGGGTTAGGGTTATGGCACGGGGACAGTTTAGGGGACAGGTTAGAGTACGACAACGGTTTAGGGTCAGGGTACGTGTTAGGGTACGGGTTAGTGTTAGCGTAAGGGTTAGGATTAGGGGACGGGTTAGGGTAAGGCTTCGGGTAAGGGTTAGGGTTAGGGTTAGGGTTAGGGTTAGGGTTACGGGATGGGGACTGTTTAGGGGACAAGTTAGTTTACGACAACGGTGTAGGGTGAGCGTACGTGTTAGGGTACGGGTTAGTGTTAGCGTACGGGTTAGGATTAGGGGACGGTTTAGTGTAAGGCTTCGGGTAAGAGTTAGGGTTAGGGTTAGGGTTAGGGTTAGGGGATGGGGACGGTTTAGGGGACAAGTTAGTTTACGACAACGGTTTAGGGTGAGCGTACGTGTTAGGGTACGGTTTAGTGTTAACGTACGGTTTAGAATTAGGGGACGGGTTAGGGTAAGGCTTCGGTTTAGGGTTAGGGTTAGGGTTAGGGTTAGGATTAGGGTTGGGGTTATGGGACGGGGACAGTTTAGGGGAAAGGTTAGGGTACGACAACGGTTTAGGGTCAGCGTACGTGTTAGGGTACGGGTTAGTGTTAGCGTACGGGTTAGGATTAGGGGACGGGTTAGGGTAAGGCTTCGGGTAAGGGTTAGGGTTAGGGTTAGGGTTAGGGTTAGGGGATGGGGATGGTTTAGGGGACAAGTTAGTTTACGACAACGGTTTAGGGTGAGCGTTCGTGTTAGGGTACGGGTGTTAGCATACGGGTTAGGATTAGGGGACGGGTTAGGGTAAGGCTTCGGGTAAGGGTTAGGGTTAGGGTTAGGGTTAGGGTTAGGGTTAGGGGATGGGGACGGTTTAGGGGACAATTTAGTTTACGACAACGGTTTAGGGTGAGCGTACGTGTTAGGGTACGGGTTAGTGTTAGCGTAAGGGTTAGGATTAGGGGACGGGTTAGGGTAAGGCTTCGGGTTACGGTTAGGGTTAGGGGTAGGGTTAGGGCTAGGGTTAGGGGACGGTGAAGGTTTAGGGGATAGGTTAGGGTACGACAACGGTTTAGGGTGAGCGTACGTGTTAGGGTAAGGGTTAGTGTTAGCGTACGGGTTAGGATTAGAGGACGGGTTAGGGTAAGGCTTCGGGTAAGTGTTAGGGTTAGGGTTAGGGTTAGGGTTAGGGGATGGGGACGGTTTAGGGGACAAGTTAGTTTACGACAACGGTTTAGGGTGAGCGTACGTGTTAGGGTACGGGTTAGTGTTAGCGTATGGGTTAGGATTAGGGGACGGGTTAGGGTAAGGCTTCGGGTAAGGGTTAGGGTTAGGGTTAGGGTTAGGGTTAGGGTTAGGGGATGGGGACGGTTTAGGGGACAAGTTAGTTTACGACAACGGTTTAGGGTGAGCGTACGTGTTAGGGTACGGGTTAGTGTTAGCGTACGGGTTAGAATTAGGAGACGGGTTAGGGTAAGGCTTCGGGTAAGGGTTAGGGTTAGGGTTAGGGTTAGGGTTAGGGTTAGGGTTGGGGTTATGGGACGGGGACAGTTTAGGGGAAAGGTTAGGGTACGACAACGGTTTAGGGTCAGCGTACGTGTTAGGGTATGTGTTAGTGTTAGCGTACGGTTTAGGATTAGGGGACGGGTTAGGGTAAGGCTTCGGGTAAGGGTTAGGGTTAGGTTTAGGGTTAGGGTTAGTGTTACGGGATGGGGACGGTTTAGGGGATATGTTAGTTTATGACAACGGTTTAGGGTGAGCGTTCGTGTTAGGGTACGGGTGTTAGCGTACGGGTTAGGATTAAGGGACGGGTTAGGGTAAGGCTTCGGGTAAGGGTTAGGGTTAGGGTTAGGGTTAGGTGACGGGGACGGTTTAGGGGACAGGTTAGGGTACGACAACGGTTTAGGGTGAGCGTACGTGTTAGGGTATGGGTTAGTGTTAGCGTACGGGTTAGGATTAGGGGACGGGTTAGGGTAAGGCCTCGGGTAAGGGTTAGGATTAGGGTTAGGTTTAGGGTTAGGGTTATGGGATGGGGACGGTTTCGGGGACAGGTCAGGTTACGACAACGGTTTAGGGTCAGCGTACGTGTTAGGGTACGGGTTAGTGTTAGGGTACGGGTTAGGATTAGGGGACGGGTTAGGGTAAGGCTTCGGGTAAGGGTTAGGGTTAGGGTTAGGGTTAGGGTTAGGGTTAGGGGATGGGGACGGTTTAGGGGACAAGTTAGTTTACGACAACGGTTTAGGGTGAGCGTTCGTGTTAGGGCACGGGTTAGTGTTAGCGTACGGGTTAGGATTAGGGGCGGTTTAGTGTAAGGCTTCGGGTAAGGGCTAGGGTTAGGGTTAGGCTTAGGGTTAGGGTTAGGGGACGGGGACTGTTTAGGGGATAGGTTAGGGTACGACAACAGTTTATTGTGAGCATACGTGTTAGGGTACGGGTTAGTGTTAGCGTACGGGTTAGGATTAGGGGACGGGTTAGGGTAAGGCTTCGGGTAAGGGTTAAGGTTAGGGTTAGGGTTAGAGGACGGGGATGGTTTAGGGGACAGGTTAGGGTATGACAACGGTTTAGGGTGAGCGTACGTGTTAGGGTACGGGTTAGTGTTAGCTTACGCGTTAGGATTAGGGGACGGGTTAGGGTAAGGCTTCGGGTAAGGGTTAGGGTTAGGGTTAGGGTTAGGGTTAGGGTTAGGGTTAGGGTTAGGCTTAGGGTTAGGGTTAGGGGACGGGGACGGTTTAGGGGATAGGTTAGGGTACGTCAACGGTTTAGGGTGAGCGTACGTGTTAGGGTACGGGTTAGTGTTAGCGTACGGGTTAGGATTAGGGGACGGGTTAGGGTAAGGATTCGGGTAAGGTTTAGGGTTAGGGTTAGGGTTAGGTGACGGGGACGGTTTAGGGGACAGGTTAGGGTACGACAATGGTTTAGGGTCAGCGTATGTGTTAGGGTATGGGTTAGTGTTAACGTACGGGTTAGGGTTAGGGGACGGGTTAGGGTAAGGCTTCCGGTAAGGGTTAGGGTTAGGGTTAGGGTTAGGGTTAGGGTTAGGGGAAGGGGACGGTTTAGGGGACAAGTTAGTTTACGACAACGGTTTAGGGTGAGCGTTCGTGTTAGGGTACGGGTGTTAGCGTACGGGTTAGGATTATGGGACGGGTTAGGGTAAGGCTTCGGGTAAGGGTTAGGGTTAGGTTTAGGGTTAGGGTTAGGGTTAGGGGATGGGGACGGTTTAGGGGACAAGTTAGTTTACGACAACGGTTTAGGGTGAGCGTACGTGTTAGGGTACGGGTGAGTGTTAGCGTAAGGGTTAGGATTAGGGACGGGTTAGGGTAAGGCTTTGGGTAACGGTTAGGGTTAGGGGTAGGGTTAGGTTTAGGGTTAGGGGACGGGGAAGGTTTAGGGGACAGGTTAGGGTACGACAACGGTTTAGGGTGAGCGTACGTGTTAGGGTACGGGTTAGTGTTAGCGTACGGGTTAGGATTAGGGGACGGGTTAGGGTAAGGCTTCGGGTAAGGGTTAGGGTTAGGGGTAGGGTTAGGGCTAGGGGTAGGGGACGGGGACGGTTTAGGGGACAGGGTAGATTACGACAACGGTTTAGGGTGAGCGTACGTGTTAGGGTAAGGTTTAGTGTTAGCGTACGGGTTAGGATTAGGGGACGGTTTAGGGTAAGGCTTCGGGTAAGGGTTAGGGTTAGGGTTAGGGTTAGGGTTAGGGTTAGAGGACGGGGATGGTTTAGGGGACAGGTTACGCTATGACAACGATTTAGGGTGAGCGTACGTTTTAGGGTACGGGTTAGTGTTAGCTTACGCGTTAGGATTAGGGGACGGGTTAGGGTAAGGCTTCAGGTAAGGGTTAGTGTTAGGGTTCGGGTTAGGGTTACGGATAGGGGATGGGGACGGTTTAGGGGACAAGTTAGTTTACGACAACGGTTTAGGGTGAGCGTTCGTGTTAGGGTACGGGTGTTAGCGTACGGGTTAGGATTAGGGGACGGGTTAGGGTAAGGCTTCGGGTAAGGGTTAGGGTTAGGGTTAGGCTTAGGGTTAGGGTTAGGGGACGGGGACGGTTTAGGGGATAGGTTAGGGTACGACAACGGTTTAGGGTGAGCGTACGTGTTAGGGTACGGGTTAGTGTTAGCGTACGGGTTAGGATTAGCGGACTGGTTAGGGTAAGGCTTCGGGTAAGTGTTAGTGTGAGGGTTAGGGTTAGGGGACGGGGACGGTTTAGGGGACAGCTTAGGGTACGACAATGGTTTAGGGTCAGCGTATGTGTTAGGGTACGGGTTAGTGGTAACGTACGGGTTAGGATTAGGGGACGGGTTAGGGTAAGGCTTCGGGTAAGGGTTAGGGTTAGGGTTAGGGTTAGGGTTAGGGTTAGGGTTAGGGGATGTGGACGGTTTAGGGGACAGGTTAGGGTACGACAACGGTGTAGGGTGAGCGTACGTGATAGGGTATGGGTTAGTGTTAGCGTACGGGTTAGAATTAGGGGACGGGTTAGGGAAAGGCTTCGGGTAAGGGTTAGGGTTAGGGTTAGGGTTATTGTTTGGGGTAGAGGACGGGGATGGTTTAGGGGACAGGTTAGGGTATGACAACGGTTTAGGGTGAGCGTACGTGTTAGGGTACGGGTTAGTGTTAGCTTACGCGTTAGGATTAGGGGACGGGTTAGGGTAAGGCTTCGGGTAAGGGTTAGGGTTAGGGTTAGGCTTAGGGTTAGGGTTAGGGGACGGGGACGGCTTAGGGGACAGGTTAGGGTACGACAACGGTTTAGGGTGAGCGTACGTGTTAGGGTACGGATTAGTGTTAGCGTACGGGTTAGGATTAGGGGACGGGTTAGGGTAAGGCTTCGGGTAAGGGTTAGGGTTAGGCTTAGGGTTAGGGTTAGGGTTAGGGGACGGGGACAGTTTAGGGGACAGGTTAGGGTACGACAACGGTTTAGGGTCAGCGTATGTGTTAGAGTACGGGTTAGTGTTAGCGTACGGGTTAGGATTAGGGGACGGGTTAGGGTAAGGCTTCGGGTAAGGGTTAGGGTTAGGGTTAGGGTTAGGGTTAGGGTTAGGGGATGCGGACGGTTTAGGGGACAAGTTAGTTTACGATAACGGTTTAGGGTGAGCGTTCGTGTTAGGGTACGGGTTAGTGTTAGCGTACGGGTTAGGATTAGGGGACGGGTTAGGGTAAGGCTTCGGGTAAGGGCTAGGGTTAGGGTTAGGGGATGGGGACGGTTTAGGGGACAAGTTAGTTTACGAAAACGGCTTAGGGTGAGCGTATGTGTTAGGGTACGGGTTAGTGTTAGCGTAAGCCTTAGGATTAGGCGACGGGTTAGGGTAAGGCTTCGGGTAACGGTTAGGGTTAGGGGTAGGGTTAGGGTTAGGGTTAGGGGACGGGGAAGGTTTAGGGGACAGGTTAGGGTACGACAACGATTTAGGGTGAGCGTACGTGTTAGGGTAATGGTTAGTGTTAGCGTACGGGTTAGGATTAGGGGACGGGTTAGGGTAAGGCTTCGGGTAAGTGTCAGGGTTAAGGTTAGGGTTAGGGTTAGGGTTACGGGTCGGGGACAGTTTAGGGGACTGGTTAGGGAACGACAACGGTTTAGAGTCACCGTACGTGTTAGGGTACGGGTTAGTGTTAGGGTACGGGTTAGGATTACGGGACGGGTTAGGGTAAGGCTTCGGGTAAGGGTTACGGTTAGGGATAGGATTAGGGTTAGGGTTAGGGTATGGGGACGGTTTAGGGGACAAGTTAGTTTACGACAACGGTTTAGGGTGAGCGTACGTGTTAGGGTACGGGTTAGTGTTAGCGTATGGGTTAGTATTAGGGGACGGGTTAGGGTAAGGCTTCGGGTAAGTGTTAGGGTTAGGGTTAGGGTTAGGGTTACGGGACGGGGACAGTTTAGGGGATAGGTTAGGGTACGACAACGGTTTAGGGTCAGCGTACCTGTTAGGGTACGGGTTAGTGTTAGCGTACGGGTTAGGATTAGGGGACGGGTTAGGGTAAGGCTTCGGGTAAGGGTTAGGGTTAGGGTTAGGGTTAGGGTTAGGGTTAGAGGACGGGAATGGTTTAGGGGACAGGTTAGGGTATGACAACGGTTTAGGGTGAGCGTACGTGTTAGGGTACGGGTTAGTGTTAGCTTACGCGTTAGGATTAGGGGACGGGTTAGGGTAAGGCTTCGGGTAAGGGTTACGGTTAGGGTTAGGCTTAGGGTTAGGGTTAGGGGACGGGGACGGTTTAGGGGATAGGTTAGTGTACGACAACGGTTTAGGGTGAGCGTACGTGTTAGGGTACGGGTTAGTGTTAGCGTACGGTTTAGGATTAGGGGACGGGTTAGGGTAAGGCTTCGGGTAAGTGTTAGGGTTAGGGTTAGGGTTAGAGGACGGGGATGGTTTAGGGGACAGGTTAGGATATGACAACGGTTTAGGGTCAGCGTACGTGTTAGGGTACGGGTTAGTGTTAACGTACGGGTTAGGATTAGGGGACCGGTTAGGGTAAGGCTTCGGGTAAGGGTTAGGGTTAGGGTTAGGGTTAGGGTTAGGGTTAGGGTTAGGGTTGGGGTTATGGGACGGGGACAGTTTAGGGGAAAGGTTAGGTTATGACAACGATTTAGGGTCAGCGTACGTGTTAGGGTACGGGTTAGTGTCAGCGTACGGGTCAGGATTAGGGGACGGGTTAGGGTAAGGCTTCGGGTAATGGTTAGGGTTAGGGTTAGGGTTAGGGTTAGGGTTAGGGGATGGGGACGGTTTAGGGGACAAGTTAGTTTACGACAACGGTTTAGGGTGAGCGTTCGTGTTAGGGTACGGGTGTTAGCGTACTGGTTAGGATTAGGGGACGGGTTAGGGTAAGGCTTCGGGTAAGGGTTAGGGTTAGGTTTAGGGTTAGGGTTAGGGTTAGGGGATTGGGACGGTTTAGGGGACAAGTTAGTTTACGACAATGGTTTAGGGTGAGCGTACGTGTTAGGGTACGGGTTAGTGTTAGCGTAAGGGTTAGGATTAGGTACGGGTTAGGGTAAGGCTTTGGGTAACGGTTAGGGTTAGTGGTAGGTTTAGGTTTAGGGTTAGAGGACGGGGAAGGTTTAGGGGACAGGTTAGGGTACGACAACGGTTTAGGGTGAGCGTACGTGTTAGGGGAAGGGTTAGTGTTAGCGTACGGGTTAGAATTAGGGGACGGGTTACGGAAAGGCTTCGGGTAAGGGTTAGGGTTAGGGTTAGCGTTAGGGTTAGGGTTGGGGTTATGGGACGGGGACAGTTTACGGGAAAGGTTAGGGTATGACAACGGTTTAGGGTCAGCGTACCTGTTAGGGTACGGGTTAGTGTTAGCGTACGGGTTAGGATTAGGGGACGGGTTAGGGTAAGGCTTCGGGTAAGGGTTAGGGTTAGGGTTAGGGTTATGTTTAGGGTTAGGGGATGGGGACGGTTTAGGGGACAAGTTAGTTTACGACAACGGTTTAGGGTGAGCGTTCGTGTTAGGGTACGGGTGTTAGCGTACGGGTTAGGATTAGGGGACGGGTTAGGGTAAGGCTTCGGGTAAGGGTTAGGGTTAGGTTTAGGGTTAGGGTTAGGGTTAGGGGATGGGGACGGTTAAGGGGACAAGTTTGTTTACGACAATGGTTTAGGGTGAGGGTACGTGTTAGGGTACGTGTTAGTGTTAGCGTAAGGGTTAGGATTAGGTACGGGTTAGGGTAAGGCTTTGGGTAACGGTTAGGGTTAGTGGTAGGTTTAGGTTTAGGGTTAGAGGACGGGGAAGGTTTAGGGGACAGGTTAGGGTACGACAACGGTTTAGGGTGAGCGTACGTGTTAGGGTACGGGTTAGTGTTAGCGTACGGGTTAGGATTAGGGGACGGGTTAGGGTAAGGCTACGGGTAAGGGTTAGGGTTAGGGGTAGGGTTAGGGTTAGGGGTAGGGGACAGGGACGGTTTAGGGGACAGGGTAGGTTACGACAACGGTTTAAGGTGAGCGTACGTGTTAGGGTACGGGTTAGTGTTAGCGTACGGGTTAGGATTAGGTGACGGGTTAGGGTAAGGCTTCGGGTAAGTGTTAGGGTTAGGGTTAGGGTTAGGGTTAGGGCTAGAGGACGGGGATGGTTTAGGGGACAGGTTAGTGTATGACAACGGTTTAGGGTGAGCGTACGTGTTCGGGTATGGGTTAGTGTTAGCTTACGTGTTAGGATTAGGGGACGGGTTAGGGTAAGGCTTCGGGTAAGGGTTAGGGTTAGGGTTAGGGTTAGGGTTAGGGTTAGGGGACGGGGACGGTTTAGGGGATAGGTTAGTGTACGACAACCGTTTAGGGTGACCGTACGTGTTAGGGTATGGGTTAGTGTTAGCGTACGGGTTAGGATTAGGGGACGGGTTAGGGTAAGGCTTCGGGTAAGGGTTAGGGTTAGGGTTAGGGGACAGGGACGGTTTAGGGGACAGGTTACGGTACGACAATGGTTTAGGGTCAGCGTACGTGTTAGGGTACGGGTTAGTGTTAACGTACGGGTTAGGATTAGGGGACGGGTTAGGGTAAGGCTTCGGGTAAGGGTTAGGGTTAGGGTTAGGGTTAGGGTTAGGGTTAGGGTTAGGGGATGGGGACGGTTTAGGGGACAAGTTAGTTTACGACAACGGTTTAGGGTGAGCATACCTGTTAGGGTACGGGTTAGTGTTAGCGTACGGGTTAGAATTAGGGGACGGGTTACGGAAAGGCTTCGGGTAAGGGTTAGGGTTAGGGTTAGGGTTAGGGTTAGGTTTGGGGTTATGGGACGGGGACAGTTTACGGGAAAGGTTAGGGTATGACAACGGTTTAGGGTCAGCGTACGTGTTAGGGTACGGGTTAGTGTTAGCGTACGGGTTAGGATAAGGGGACGGGTTAGGGTAAGGCTTCGGGTAAGGGTTAGGGTTAGGGTTCGGGTTAGGGTTACGGTTAGGGGATGGGGACGGTTTAGGGGACAAGTTAGTTTACGACAATGGTTTAGGGTGAGCGTTCGTGTTAGGGTACGGGTGTTAGCGTACGGGTTAGGATTAGGGGACGGGTTAGGGTAAGGCTTCGGGTAAGGGTTAGGGTTAGGGGTAGGGTTAGGTTTAGGGTTAGGGGATGGGGACGGTTTAGGGGATAGGTTAGTGTACGACAACGGTTTATGGTGAGCGTACGTGTTAGGGTACGGGTTAGTGTTAGCGTACGGGTTAGGATTAGGGGACGGGTTAGGGTAAGGCTTCGGGTAAGGGTTAGGGTTAGGTTTAGGGTTAGGTTTAGGGTTAGGGGATGGGGAAGGTTTAGGGGACAGGTTAGGGTACGACAACGGTTTAGGGTGAGCGTACGTGTTAGGGTACGGGTTAGTGTTAGCGTACGGGTTAGGATTAGGGGACGGGTTAGGGAAAGGCTTCGGGTAAGGGTTAGGGTTAGGATTAGGGTTAGGGTTAGGGGATGGGTACGGTTTAGGGGACAAGTTAGTTTACGACAACGGTTTAGGGTGAGCGTTCGTGTTAGTGTACGGGTGTTAGCGTATGGGTTAGGATTAGGGGACGGGTTAGGGTAAGGCTTCGGGTAAGGGTTAGGGTTAGGGTTAGGCTTAGGGTTAGGGTTAGGGGACGGGGACGGTTTAGGGGATAGGTTAGTGTACGACAACGGTTTAGGGTGAGCGTACGTGTTAGGGTACGGGTTAGTGTTAGCATACGGGTTAGGATTAGGGGACGGGTTAGGGTAAGGCTTCGGGTAAGGTTTAGGGTTAGGGTTAGGGTTAGAGGACGGGGATGGTTTAGGGGACAGGTTAGGGTATGACAACGGTTTAGGGTCAGCGTACGTGTTAGGGTACGGGTTAGTGTTAACGTACGGGTTAGGATTAGGGGACGGGTTAGGGTAAGGCTTCGGGTAAGGCTTAGTGTTAGGGTTAGGGTTAGGGTTAGGGTTAGGGTTAGGGTTAGGGTTAGGGTTAGGGTTAGGGTTGGGGTTATGGGACGGGGACAGTTTAGGGGAAAGGTTAGGTTATGACAACGATTTAGGGTCAGCGTACGTGTTAGGGTACGGGTTAGTGTCAGCGTACGGGTTAGGATTAGGGGACGGGTTAGGGTAAGGCTTCGGGTAAGGGTTAGGGTTAGGGTTAGGGTTAGGGTTAGGGTTAGGGGATGGGGACGGTTTAGGGGACAAGTTAGTTTACGACAACGGTTTAGGGTGAGCGTTCGTGTTAGGGTACGGGTGTTAGCGTACTGGTTAGGATTAGGGGACGGGTTAGGGTAAGGCTTCGGGTAAGGGTTAGGGTTAGGTTTAGGGTTAGGGTTAGGGTTAGGGGATGGGGACGGTTTAGGGGACAAGTTAGTTTACGACAATGGTTTAGGGTGAGCGTACGTGTTAGGGTACGGGTTAGTGTTAGCGTAAGGGTTAGGATTAGGGACGGGTTAGCGTAAGGCTTTGGGTAACGGTTAGGGTTAGTGGTAGGTTTAGGTTTAGGGTTAGGGGACGGGGAAGGTTTAGGGGACAGGTTAGGGTACGACAACGGTTTAGGGTGAGCGTACGTGTTAGGGTACGGGTTAGTGTTAGCGTACGGGTTAGGATTAGGGGACGGGTTAGGTTAAGGCTACGGGTAAGGGTTAGGGTTAGGGGTAGGGTTAGGGTTAGGGGTAGGGGACAGGGACGGTTTAGGGGACAGGGTAGGTTACGACAGCGGTTTAGGGTGAGCGTACGTGTTAGGGTACGGGTTAGTGTTAGTGTACGGGTTAGGATTAGGGGACGGGTTATGGTAAGGCTTCGGGTAAGTGTTAGGGTTAGGGTTAGGGTTAGGGTTAGGGTTAGAGGACGGGGATGGTTTAGGGGACGGGTTAGGGTATGACAACGGTTGAGGGTGAGCGTTCGTGTTAGGGTATGGGTTAGTGTTAGCTTACGCGTTAGGATTAGGGGACGGGTAGGGTAAGGCTTCGGGTAAGGGTTAGGGTTAGGGTTAGGCTTAGGGTTAGGGTTAGGGGACGGGGACGGTTTAGGGGACAGGTTAGTGTACGACAACGGTTTAGGGTGACCATACGTGTTAGGGTATGGGTTAGTGTTAGCGTACGGGTTAGGATTAGGGGACGGGTTAGGGTAAGGCTTCGGGTAAGGGTTAGGGTTAGGGTTAGGGGACGGGGACGGTTTAGGGGACAGGTCAGGGTACGACAATGGTTTAGGGTCAGCGTACGTGTTAGGGTACGGGTTAGTGTTAACGTACGGGTTAGGATTAGGGGACGGGTTAGTGTAAGGCTTCGGGTAAGGTTTAGGGTTAGGGTTAGGGTTAGGGTTAGGGTTAGGGTTAGGGTTAGGGGATGGGGACGGTTTAGGGGACAAGTTAGTTTACGACAACGGTTTAGGGTGAGCATACCTGTTAGGGTACGGGTTAGTGTTAGCGTACGGGTTAGAATTAGGGGACGGGTTACGGAAAGGCTTCGGGTAAGGGTTAGGGTTAGGGTTAGGGTTAGGGTTAGGGTTAGGGGACGGGGACGGTTTAGGGGACGGGCTAGGGTATGACAACGGTTTAGGGTGAGCGTACCTGTTAGGGTACGGTTTAGTGTTAGTGTACGGGTTAGGATTAGGGGACGGGTTAGTTTAAGGCTTTGGGTAAGGGTTAGGGTTAGGGTTAGGGTTAGGGTTAGGGGACGGGGATGGGGAATGTTAAGGGACAGGTTAGGGTACGACAACTGTTTAGGGTGAGCGTACGTGTTAGGGTATGGGTTAGTGTTAGCGTACAGGTAAGGATTTGGGGACGGGTTGGTGTAAGGCTTCGGGTAAGGGTTAGGGGTAGGGCTAGGGTTAGGGTTAGGCGACGGGGACTGTTTTGGGGACAGTTTAGGGTACGACAACGGTTTAGGATGAGCGTAAGTGTTAGGGTATGGGTTAGTCTTAGCTTACGGGTTAGGATTAGGGGACGGGTTAGTGTAAGGCTTTGGTTAAGGGTTAGGGTTAGGGTTAGGGTTAGGATTAGGGTTCGGGATAGGGGACGGGGACGGTTTAGGGGACAGGTTAAGGTACGACAACGGTTTAGGGTGAGCGTATGTGTTAAGGTACGGGTTAGTGTTAGCATACAGATTAGGATTAGGTGACGGGTTAGGGTAAGGCTTCGGCTAAGGGTTAGGGTTAGGGTTAGGGTTAGGGTTAGGGGACGGGGAAGGGGACGGTTTAGGGGACAGGTTATGGTACGTCAACGGATTAGGGTGAGTGTACGTGTTAGGGTATGGGTTAGTGTTAGCGTACTGTTTAGGTTTAAGGGACGTGTTAGGATAAGGCTTCGGGTACTGGTTAGGGTTAGGGTTAGGGTTAGGGATTGCGTTAGGGTACGGGGACGGTTTAGGAGACAGGTTATGGTAAAACAACGGTTTAGGGTGAGCGTACATTTTAGGTTATGGGTTAGTGTTAGCGTACGGTTTAGGTTTAGGGGACGTGTTAGGATAAGGCTTCGGGTACTGGTTAGGGTTAGGGTTAGGGTTAGGTATCGGGGACAGGGACGCTTTAGGGACAGACTAGGGTACGTCCACATTTTAGGGTGAGCGTTTGGGTTAGGGTATGGGTTAGTGTTAGCGTACGGGTTAGGATTAGGGGACGGGTTAGTGTAAGGCTTTGGGTAAGGGTTAGGGTTAGGGTTAGGGTTAGGGTTAGGGTTAGGGAACGGGGACGATTTAGGGGAAAGATTAGGGTACGATAACGGTTTAGGGTGAGCGTACGTGTTAGGGTACGGGTTAGTGTTAGCGTACGGGTTAGGATTAGGAGACGGTTTAGGGAAAGGCTTCGGGCAAGTGTTAGGTTTAGGGTTAGTGTTAGGGTTAGGGTTAGGGGACTGGGACGGTTTAGGGGACAGGTTAGGGTACGACAACGGTTCAGGTTGAGCATACGTGTTAGGGTACGGGTTAGTGTTAGCGTACGGGTTAGGATTAGGTGACGGGTTAGGTTAAGGCTTCGGGTAACGGTTAGGGTTAGGTTTAGGGTTAGGGTTAGGGGAAGGGGACGTTTAGGGGACAGGTTAGGGTACGACAACGGTTGAGGGTGTGCGTATGTGTTAGGGTACGGGTTAGTGTTAGCGTACGGGTTAGGATTAGGGGACGGGTTACGGTAAGGCTTCGGGTAAGGGTTAGGGTTAGGGTTAGGGTTAGGGTTTGGGGACGGGGACGGTTTAGTTGACAGGTAAGGGTACGACAACGGTTTAGGGTGAGCGTACGTCTTAGGGTACGGTTTAGTGTTAGCGTACGGGTTAGGATTAGGGGACGGGTTAGCGTAAGGCTTTGGTTAAGGTTTAGGTTTAGGGTTAGGGTTAGGGTTAGGTTTAGGGTTAGGGTTGGGGGACGGGGACGGTTTAGGGGACAGTTTAGGTACGACAACGGTTTAGGGTGAGCGTACGTGTTAGGGTACGGGTTAGTGTTAGCGTACGGGTTCGGATTAGGTGACGGTTTAGGGTAAGGCTTCGGGTAAGTGTTAGGGTTAGGGTTAGGGTTAGGGTTAGGGTTAGGGGACGGGGACGGTTTAGTTGACAGGTTAGGGTACGACAACGTTTTAGGGTGAGGGTACGTGTTAGGGTATGGTTTAGTGTTAGCGTACGGGTTAGGATTAGGTTACGGGATAGGGTAAGGCTTCGGGTAAGGTTTAGGGTTAGGTTTAGGGTTAGGGTTAGGGGACGGGGACGGGGACGGTTTAGGGTACAGGGTAGTGTACGACAAAAGTTTAGGCTGAGTGTACGTGTCAGGGTACGGGTTAGTGTTAGCATACGTTTAGGTTTAGTGGACGGGTTAGGGTAAGGCTTCGGGTAAGGGTTAGAGTTAGGGTTAGGGTTAGGTTTAGCGTTAGGGGACGGGGACGGTGTATGGGACAGGTTACGGTACGACAACGGTTTAGGGTGAGCGTACGTGTTAGGGTACGGGTTAGTGTTAGCGTAAGGTTAGGATTAGGGGACGGGTTAGGGTAATTCGTCGGGTAAGGGTTAGGAATAGGGTTAGGTTTACGTTTAGGGTTAGAGGACGGGGACGGTTTAGGGGACACGATAGTGTACGCAAAGGTTTAGTGTGAGCGTACGTGTTAGGGTACGGGTTAGTGTTAGCGTACGGGTTAGGTTTAGGGGACGGGTTAGGGTAAGGCTTCGGGTAAGGGTTAGGGTTAGGGTTAGGGTTAGGGTTAGGGTTAGGGGATGGGGACGGTTTAGGGGACAAGTTAGTTTACGACAACGGTTTAGGGTGAGAGTACGTGTTAGGGTACGGGTTAGTGTTAGCGTAAGGATTAGGATTAGGGGACGGGTTAGGGTAAGGCTTCGGGTAACGGTTAGGGTTAGGGGTAGGGTTAGGTTTAGGGTTAGGGGACGGGGAAGGTTTAGGGGACAGTTTAGGGTACGACAACGGTTTAGGGTGAGCGTACGTGTTAGGGTACGGGTTAGTGTTAGCGTACGTGTTAGTATTAGGTGACGGGTTAGGGTAAGGCTTCGGGTAAGATTTAGGGTTAGGGGTAGGGTTAGGGTTAGGGTTAGGGGTCGGAGAAGGTTTAGGGGACAGGTTAGGGTACGACAACGGTTTAGGGTGAGCGTACGTGTTAGGTTACGGTTTAGTGTTAGCGTACGGGTTAGGATTAGGGGACTGGTTAGGGTAAGGCTTCCGGTAAGGGTTAGGGTTAGGGTTAGGGTTAGGGTTATGGGACGGGGATGGTTTAGGGGACAGGTTAGGGTACGACAATAGTTTAGGGTCAGCGTACGTGTTAGGGTAAGGGTTAGTGTTAGCGTACGGGATAGGATTAGGGGACGGGTTAGGGTAAGGCTTCGGGTAAGGGTTAGGGTTAGGGTTAGGGGATGGGGACGGTTTAGGGGACAAGTTAGTTTACGACAACTTTTTAGGTTGAGCGTTCGTGTTAGGGTACGGGTTAGTGTTAGCGTACGGGTTAGGATTAGGGGACGGGTTAGGGTAAGGCTTCGGGTAAGGGCTAGGGTTAGGGTTAGGGGACGGGGAAGATTTAGGGGACAGGTTAGGGTACGACAACGATTTAGGGTGAGCGTACGTGTTAGGGTAAGGGTTAGTTTTAGCGTACAGGTTAGGATTAGGGGACGGGTTTGGGTAAGGCTTCGGGTAAGTGTTAGGGTTAGGGTTAGGGTTAGGGTTAGGGTTACGGGACGGGGACAGTTTAGGGGACATGTTAGGGTACGACAACGGTTTAGGGTCAGCGTAAGTGATAGGGTACGGGTTAGTGTTAGCGTACGGGTTAGGATTACGGGACGGGTTAGGGTAAGGCTTCGGGTAAGGGTTAGTGTTAGGGTTAGGTTTAGGTTTAGGGTTAGGGGATGGGGACGGTTTAGGGGACAAGTTAGTTTACGACAGCGGTTTAGGGTGAGCGTACGTGTTAGGGTACGGGTTAGTGTTAGCGTACGTGTTAGTATTAGGGGACGGGTTAGGGTAAGGCTTCGGGTAAGGGTTAGGGTTAGGTTTAGGCTTAGGGTTAGGGTTAGGTGACGGGGACGGTTTAGGGGATAGGTTAGGGTACGACAACAGTTTATTGTGAGCGTACGTGTGAGGGTATGGGTTAGTGTTAGCGTACGGGTTAGGATTAGAGGACGGGTTAGGGTAAGGTTTCGGTAAGGGTTAGGGTTAGGGTTAGGGTTAGGGTTAGGGTTAGAGTACGGGGATGGTTTAGCGGACAGGTTAGGGTACGACCACGGTTTAGGGTGAGCGTACGTGTTAGGGTACGGGTTAGTGTTAGCGTAAGGGTTACGATTAGGGGACGGGTTAGTGTCAGGCTTCGGGTAAGGGTTAGGGTTAGGGTTACGGTTAGGGTTAGGGTTAGGGGATGGGGACGGTTTAGGGGACAAGTTAGTTTACGACAACGGTTTAGGGTGAGCATACGTGTTAGGGTACGGGTTAGTGTTAGCGAACGGGTTAGGATTAGGGGACGGGATAGGATTAGGGGACGGGTTAGGGTAAGGCTTCGGGTAAGGGTTAGGGTTAGGTGTAGGGTTAGGGTTAGGGCACGGGGACAGTTTAGGGGACAGGTTAGGGTACGACAACGGTTTAGGGTCAGCGTTCGTGTTAGGGTACGGGTTAGTGTTAGCGTACGGGTTAGGATTAGGGGACGGGTTAGGGTAAGGCTTCGGGTAAGGGTTAGGGTTAGGGTTAGTGTTAGGGTTAGGGTTAGGGTTGGGGTTATGGGACGGGGACAGTTTAGGGGAAAGCATAGGGTACGACAATGGTTTAGGGTCAGCGTACATGTTAGGGTACGGGTTAGTGTTAGCGTACGGGTTAGGATTAGGGGACGGGTTAGGGTAAGGCTTCGGGTAAGGGTTAGGGTTAGGGTTAGGGTTAGGGTTAGGGTTAGGGGATGGGGACGGTTTAGGCGACAAGTTAGTTTACGACAACGGTTTAGGGTGAGCGTTCGTGTTAGGGTACGGGTGTTAGCATACAGGTTAGGATTAGGGGACGGGTTAGGGTAAGGCTTCGGGTAACTGTTAGGGTTAGGGTTAGGGTTAGGGTTAGGTTTAGAGGATGGGGACGGTTTAGGGGACAAGTTAGTTTGCGACAACGGTTTAGGGTGAGCGTACGTGTTAGGGTACGGGTTAGTGTTAGCGTAAGGGTTAGGATTAGGGGACGGGTTAGGGTAAGGCTTCGGGTAATGGTTAGGGTTAGGGGTAGGGTTAGGTTTAGGGTTAGGGGACGAGGAAGGTTTAGGGGACAGGTTAGGGTACGACAACGGTTTAGGGTCAGCGTACGTGTTAGGGTACGGGTTAGTGTTAGCGTACGGGTTAGGATTAGGGGACGGGTTAGGGTAAGGCTTCGGGTTAGGGTTAGGGTTAGGGTTAGGGTTAGGGGATGGGGACGGTTTAGGGGACAAGTTAGTTTACGACAGCGGTTTAGGGTGAACGTTTGTGTTAGGGTACGGGTTAGTGTTAGCGTACGGGTTAGCATTAGGGGACGGGTTAGTGTAAGGCTTCGGGTAAGGGCTAGGGTTAGGGTTAGGGTTAGGGTTAGGGTTAGGGGATGGGGACTGTTTAGGAGACAAGTTAGTTTACGACAACGGTTTAGGGTGAGCGTACGTGTTAGGGTACGGGTTAGTGTTAGCGTAAGGTTTAGGATTAGGGGACGGGTTAGGGTAAGGCTTCGGGTAACGGTTAGGGTTAGGGGTAGGGTTAGGGTTAGGGTTAGGGGACGGGGAAGGTTTAGGGAATAGGTTAGGGTACAACAACGGTTTAGGGTGAGCGTACGTGTTAGGGTAAGGGTTAGTGTTAGCGTACGGGTTAGGAATAGGGGACGGGTTAGGGTAAGGCTTCGTGTAAGTGTTAGGGTTAGGGTTAGGGTTAGGGTTAGGGTTACGGGACGGGGACACTTTAGGGGACAGGATAGGGTACGACAACGGTTTAGGGTGAGCGTACGTGTTAGGGTACGGGTTAGTGTTAGCGTACGGGTTAAGGTAAGGCTTCGGGTAAGGGTTAGGGTTAGGGTTAGGGTTAGGGTTAGGGGATGGGGACGGTTTAGGGGACAAGTTAGTTTACGACAACGGTTTAGGGTGAGCGTACATGTTAGGGTACGGGTTAGTGTTAGCGTACGGTTAGGGTTAGGGTTAGGGTTAGGGTTAGGGTTAGGGTTGGGGTTATGGGACGGGGACAGTTTAGGGGAAAGGTTAGTGTACGACAACGGTTTAGGGTCAGCGTACGTGTTAGGGTACGGGTTAGTGTTAGGGTACGGGTTAGGATTAGGGGACGGGATAGGGTAAGGCTTCGGGTAAGGGTTAGTGTTAGGGTTAGGGTTAGGGTTAGGGTTAGGGGATGGGGACGGTTTAGGGGACAAGTTAGTTTACGACAACGGTTTAGGGTGAGCATATGTGTTAGGGTACGGGTTAGTGTTAGCGTACGGTTTAGGATTAGGGGACGGGTTAGGCTAAGGCTTCGGGTACGGGTTAGGGTTAGGTGTAGGGTTAGGGTTAGGGGACGGGGACGGTTTAGGGGACAGGTTAGGGCACGACAACGGTTTAGTGTGAGCGTAGGTGATAGGGTACGGGTTAGTGTTAGCGTACGGGTTGGGATTAGGGGACGGGTTAGGGTAAGGCTTCGGGTAAGGGTTAGGGTTAGGGTTAGGGTTAGGGTTAGGGTTATGGCACGGGGACATTTTAGGGGACAGGTTAGCGTACGACAACGGTTTAGGGTCAGCGTACGTGTTAGGGTACGGGTTAGTGTTAGTGTACGGGTTAGGATTAGGGGACGGGTTATGGTAAGACTTCGGGTAAGGGTTAGGGTTAGGGTTAGGGTTAGGGTTAGGGTTAGGGGATGGGGACGGTTTAGGGGACAAGTTAGTTTACGACAACGGTTTAGGGTGAGCGTACGTGTTAGGGTACGGGTTAGTGTTAGCGTACGGGTTAGGATTAGGGGACGGGTTAGGGTAAGGCTTCGGGTAAGGGTTAGGGTTAGGGTTAGGGTTAGGGTTAGGGGATGGGGACGGTTTAGGGGACAAGTTAGTTTACGACAACGGTTTAGGGTGAGCGTTCGTGTTAGGGTACGGGTGTTAGCGTACGGGTTAGGATTAGGGGACGAGTTAGAGTAAGGCTTCGGGTAAGGGTTAGGGTTAGGGTTAGGGTTAGGGTTAGGGGATGGGGACGGTTTAGGGGACAAGTTAGTTTACGACAGCGGTTAAGGGTGAGCGTACGTGTTAGGGTATGGGTTAGTGTTAGCGTAAGGGTTAGGATTAGGGGACGGGTTAGGGTAAGGCTTCGGGTAACGGTTAGGGTTAGGGGTAGGGTCAGGGGACGGGGACGGTTTAGGGGACAGGTTAGCGTACGACAATGATTTACGGTGAGAGTGCGTGTTAGGGTACGGGTTAGTGTTAACGTACGGGTTAGGATTAGGGGACGGGTTAGTGTAAGGCTTCGGGTAAGGGTTAGGGTTAGGGTTAGGGTTAGGGTTAGGGTTAGGGGATGGGGACGGTTTAAGGTACAAGTTAGTTTACGACAACGGTTTAGGGTGAGCGTACGTGTTAGAGTATGGGTCAGTGTAAGCGTAAGGGTTAGGATTAGGGGACGGGTTAGGGTAAGGCTTCGGGTAACGGTTAGGGTTAGGGGTAGGGTTAGGGTTAGGGTTAGGGGACGGGGAAGGTTTAGGGGACAGGTTAGGGTACGACAACGGTTTAGGGTGAGCGTACGTGTTAGGGTAAGGGTTAGTGTTAGCGTACGGGTTAGGATTAGGGGACGGGTTAGGGTAAGGCTTCGGTTAAGTGTTAGGGTTAGGGTTAGGGTTAGGGTTCGGGTTACGGGACGGGGACAGTTTAGGGGACAGGTTAGGGTATAACAACGGTTTAGGGTCAGCGTACGTGTTAGGGTACGGGTTAGTGTTAGCGTACGGGTTAGGATTACGGGACGGGTTAGGGTAAGGCTTCGGGTAAGGTTTAGGGTCAGGGTTAGGGTTAGGGTTAGGGTTAGGGGATGGGGACGGTTTAGGGGACAAGTTAGTTTACAACAACGGTTTAGGGTGAGCGTACGTGTTAGGGTATGGATTAGTGTTAGCGTACGGGTTAGTATTAGGGGACGGGTTAGTGTAAGGCTTCGGGTAAGGGTTAGGGTTAGGGTTAGGCTTAGGGTTAGGGTTAGGGGACGGGGACGGTTTAGGGGATAGATTAGGGTACGACAACAGTTTATTGTGAGCGTACGTGTTAGGGTACGGGTTAGTGTTAGCATACAGGTTAGGATTAGGGGACGGGTTAGGGTAAGGCTTCGGGTAAGGGTTAGGGTTAGGGTTAGGGTTAGGGTTAGGGTTAGGGGATGGGGATAGTTTAGGGGACAAGTTAGTTTACGACAACGGTTTAGGGTGAGCATACCTGTTAGGGTACGGGTTAGTGTTAGCGTACAGGGTAGGATTAGGGGACGGGTGAGGGTAAGGCTTCGGGTAAGGGTTAGGGTTAGGTGTAGGGTTAGGGTTAGGGGACGGGGACGGTTTAGGGGACAGGTTAGGGCACAACAACGGTTTAGGGTGAGCGTACGTGTTAGGGTATGGGTTAGTGTTAACGTACGGGTTAGGATTAGGGGACGGGTTAGGGTAAGGCTTCCGGTAAGGTTTAGGGTTAGGGTTAGGGTTAGGGTTAGGGTTATGGCACGGGGACATTTTAGGGGACAGGTTAGGGTACGACAATGGTTGAGGGTGAGCGTACGTGTTAGGGTACGGGATAGTGTTAGCGTACGGGTTAGGATTAGGGGACGGGTTAGGGTAAGGCTTCGGGTAAGGGTTAGGGTTAGGGTTAGGGTTAGGGTTAGGTTTAGGGGATGGGGACGGTTTAGGGGACAAGTTAGTTTACGACAACGGTTTAGGGTGAGCGTACGTGTTAGGGTACGGGTTAGTGTTAGTGTACGGGTTAGAATTAGGGGACGGGTTAGGGTAAGGCTTCGGGTAAGTGTTAGGGTTAGGGTTAGGGTTACGGTTGGGGTTATGGGACGGGGACAGTTTAGGGGAAAGGTTAGGGTACGACAACGGTTTAGGGACAGCGTACGTGTTAGGGTACGGGTTAGTGTTAGCGTACGGGTTAGGATTAGGGGACGGGTTAGGGTAAGGCTTCGGGTAAGGGTTAGGGTTAGGGTTAGGGTTAGGGTTAGGGTTATGGCACGGGGACATTTTAAGGGACAGGTTAGCGTACGATAACGGTTCAGGGTCAGCGTACGTGTTAGGGTACGGGTTAGTGTTAGTGTACGGGTTAGGATTAGGGGACGGGTTATGGTAAGACTTCGGGTAAGGATTAGGGTTAGGGTTAGGGTTAGGGTTAGGGTTAGGGGATGGGGACGGTTTAGGGGACAAGTTAGTTTACGACAACGGTTTAGGGTGAGCGTACGTGTTAGGGTACGGGTTAGTGTTAGCGTACGGGTTAGGATTAGGGGACGGGTTAGGGTAAGGCTTCGGGTAAGTGTTAGGGTTAGGGTTAGGGTTAGGGTTCGGGTTACGGGACAGGGACAGTTTAGGGGACAGGTTAGGGTACGACAACGGTTTAGGGTCAGCGTACGTGTTAGGGTACGGGTTAGTGTTAGCGTACGGGTTAGGATTACGGGACGGGTTATGGTAAGGCTTCGGGTAAGGGTTAGGGTTAGGGTTAGGGTTAGGCTTAGGGTTAGGGGATGGGGACGGTTTAGGGGACAAGTTAGTTTATGACAACGGTTTAGGGTGAGCGTACGTGTTAGGGTATGGGTTAGTGTTAGCGTACGGGTTAGTATTAGGGGACGGGTTAGTGTAAGGCTTCGGGTAAGGGTTAGGGTTAAGGTTAGTCTTAGGGTTAGGGTTATGGGACGGGGACGGTTTAGGGGATAGATTAGGGTACGACAACAGTTTATTGTGAGCGTACGTGTTAGGGTATGGGTTAGTGTTAGCATACAGGTTAGGATTAGGGGACGGGTTAGGGTAAGGCTTCGGGTAAGGGTTAGGGTTAGGGTTAGGGTTAGGGTTAGGGTTAGAAGACGGGGATGGTTTAGGGGACAGGTTAGGGTAAGACAACGGTTTAGGGTGAGCGTACGTGTTAGGGTACGGTTCAGTGTTAGCGTACGGGTTAGGGGTAGGGGACGGGTTAGGGTAAGGCTTCGGGTAAGGGTTAGGGTTAGGGTTAGGGTTAGGGGACAGGGACGATTTAGGGGACAGGTTAGGGTACGACAATGGTTTAGGGTCAGCGTAAGTGTTAGGGTACGGGTTAGTGTTAACGTACTGGTTAGGATTAGGTGACGGGTTAGGGTAAGGCTTCGGGTAAGTGTTAGGGTTAGGGTTAGGGTTAGGGTTAGGGTTAGGGTTGGGGTTATGGGACGGGGACAGTTTAGGGGAAAGGTTAGTGTACGACAACGGTTTAGGGTCAGCGTACGTGTTAGGGTACGGGTTAGTGTTAGGGTACGGGTTAGGATTAGGGGATGGGATAGGGTAAGGCTTCGGGTAAGGGTTAGTGTTAGGGTTAGGGTTAGGGTTAGGGTTAGGGGATGGGGACGGTTTAGGGGACAAGTTAGTTTACGACAACGGTTTAGGGTGAGCATATGTGTTAGGGTACGGGTTAGTGTTAGCGTACGGTTTAGGATTAGGGGACGGGTTAGGGTAAGGCTTCGGGTACAGGTTAGGGTTAGGTGTAGGGTTAGGGTTAGGGGACGGGGACGGTTTAGGGGACAGGTTAGGGCACGACAACGGTTTAGTGTGAGCGTAGGTGATAGGGTACGGGTTAGTGTTAGCGTACGGGTTAGGATTAGGGGACGGGTTAGGGTAAGGCTTCGGGTAAGGGTTAGGGTTAGGGTTAGGGTTAGGGTTAGGGTTATGGCACGGGGACATTTTAGGGGACAGGTTAGCGTACGATAACGGTTTAGGGTCAGCGTACGTGTTAGGGTTCGGGTTAGTGTTAGTGTACGGGTTAGGATTAGGGGACGGGTTATGGTAAGACTTCGGGTAAGAATTAGGGTTAGGGTTAGGGTTAGGGTTAGGGTTAGGGGATGGGGACGGTTTAGGGGACAAGTTAGTTTACGACAACGGTTTAGGGTGAGCGTACGTGTTAGGGTACGGGTTAGTGTTAGCGTACGGGTTAGGATTACGGGACGGGTTAGGGTAAGGCTTCGGGTAACGGTTAGGGTTAGGGGTAGGGTTAGGGGACGGGGACGGTTTAGGGGACAGGTTAGCGTACGACAACGTTTTAGGGTGAGCGTACGTGTTAGGGTACGGTTTAGTGTTAGCGTACGGGTTAGGATTAGGGGATGGGTTAGGGTAAGGCTTCGGGTAAGTGTTAGGGTTAGGGTTAGGTTTAGGGTTAGGGTTAGGGGATGGGGACGGTTTAAGGTAAAAGTTAGTTTACGACAACGGTTTAGGGTGAGCGTACGTGTTAGGGTATGGGTCAGTGTAAGCGTAAGGGTTAGGATTAGGGGACGGGTTAGGGTAAGGCTTCGGGTAACGGTTAGGGTTAGGGGTAGTGTTAGGGTTAGGGTTAGGGGACGGGGAAGGTTTAGGGGACAGGTTAGGGTACGACAACGGTTTAGTGTGAGCGTACGTGTTAGGGTAAGGGTTAGTGTTAGCGTACGGGTTAGGATTAGGGGACGGGTTAGGGTAAGGCTTCGGGTAAGTGTTAGGGTTAGGGTTAGGGTTAGGGTTCGGGTTACGGGACGGGGACAGTTTAGGGGACAGGTTAGGGTACGACAACGGTTTAGGGTCAGCGTACGTGTTAGGGTACGGGTTAGTGTTAGCGTACGGGTTAGGATTACGGGACGGGTTAGGGTAAGGCTTCGGGTAAGGTTTAGGGTTAGGGTTAGGGTTAGGGTTAGGGTTAGGGGATGGGGACGGTTTAGGGGACAAGTTAGTTTACGACAACGGTTTAGGGTGAGCGTACGTGTTAGGGTATGGGTTAGTGTTAGCGTACGGGTTAGTATTAGGGGACGGGTTAGTGTAAGGCTTCGGGTAAGGGTTAGGGTTAGGGTTAGGCTTAGGGTTAGGGTTAGGGGACGGGGACGGTTTAGGGGATAGATTAGGGTACGACAACAGTTTATTGTGAGCGTACGTGTTAGGGTACGGGTTAGTGTTAGCATACAGGTTAGGATTAGGGGACGGGTTAGTGTAAGGCTTCGGGTAAGGGTTAGGTTTAGGGTTAGGGTTAGGGTTAGGGTTAGAAGACGGGGATGGTTTCGGGGACAGGTTAGGGTACGTCAACGGTTTAGGGTGAGCGTACGTGTTAGGGTACGGTTTAGTGTTAGCGTACGGGTTAGGATTAGGGGACGGGTTAGGGTAAGGCTTCGGGTAAGGGTTAGGGTTAGGGGACGGGGACGGTTTAGGGGACAGGTTAGGGTACGACAATGGTTTAGGGTCAGCGTAAGTGTTAGGGTACGGGTTAGTGTTAACGTACGGGTTAGGATTAGGGGACGGGTTAGTGTAAGGCTTCGGGCAAGGGTTAGGGTTAGGTTTAGGGTTAGGGTTAGGGCTAGGCGATGGGGACGGTTTAGGGGACAAGTTAGTTTATGACAACGGTTTAGGGTGAGCATACGTGTTAGGGTACGGGTTAGTGTTAGCGTACGGGTTAGGATTAGGGGACGGGTTAGGGTAAGGCTTCGGGTAAGGGTTACTGTTAGGTGTAGGGTTAGGGTTAGGGTTAGGGGCGGGGACGGTTTAGGGAACAGGTTTGGGCACGACAACGGTTTAGGGTGAGCGTACGTGTTAGGGTACGGGTTAGTGTTAGCGTACGGGTTAGGATTAGGTGACGGGTTAGGGTAAGGCTTCGGGTAAGGGTTAGGGTTAGGGTTAGGGTTAGGGTTAGGGGATGGGGACGGTTTAGGGGACAAGTTAGTTTACGACAACGGTATAGGGTGAGCGTACGGGTTAGAATTAGGGGACGGGTTAGGGTAAGGCTTCGGGTAAGGGTTAGGGTTAGGGTTAGGGTTAGGGTTAGGGTTAGGGTTGGGGTTATGGGACGGGGACAGTTTAGGGGAAAGGTTAGTGTACGACAACGGTTTAGGGACAGCGTACGTGTTAGTGTACGGGTTAGTGTTAGCGTACGGGTTAGGATTAGGGGAAGGTTTAGGGTAAGGATTCGGGTAAGGGTTAGGGTTAGGTTTAAGGTTAGGGTTAGGGGATGGGGACGGTTTAGGGGACAAGTTAGTTTACGACAACGGTTTATGGTGAGCGTTCGTGTTAGGGTACGGTTGTTAGCGTACAGGTTCGGATTAGGGGACGGGTTAGGGTAAGGCTTCGGATAAGGCTTAGGGTTTGGGTTAGGGTTAGGGGATGGGGACGGTTTAGGGGACAAGTTAGTTTACGACAACGGTTTAGGGTGAGCGTACGTGTTAGGGTACGGGTTAGTGTTAGCGTAAGGGTAAGGATTAGAGGACCGGTTAGGGTAAGGCTTCGGGTAACGGTTATGGTTAGGGGTAGGGTTAGGTTTAGGGTTAGGGGACGGGGAAGGTTTAGGGGACAGGTTAGGGTACGACAACGGTTTAGGGTGAGCGTACTTGTTAGGGTACGGGTTAGTGTTAGCGTACGGGTTAGGATTAGGGCACGGGTTAGGGTAAGGCTTCGGGTAAGGGTTAGGGTTAGGGGTAGGGTTAGGGTTAGGGTTAGGGGACGGGCATGGTTTAGGGGACAGTTTAGGGTACGACAACGGTTTAGGGTGAGCGTACGTGTTAGGGTACGGGTTAGTGTTAGCGTACGGGTTAGGATTAGGGGACGGGTTATGGTAAGGCTTCGGGTAAGGGTTACGGTTAGGGTTAGGGTTACGGGACGGGGACGGTTTAGGGGACAGGTTAGCGTATGACAATGGTTTAGGGTCAGCGTACGTGTTAGGGTACGGGTTAGTGTTAACGTACGGGTTAGGATTAGGGGACGGGTTAGTGTAAGGCTTCGGGTAAGGGTTAGGGTTAGGGTTAGTGTTAGGGTTAGGGGATGGGGACGGTTTAGGGTACAAGTTAGTTTACGACAACGGTTTAGGGTGAGCGTACGTGTTAGGGTACGGGTTAGTGTAAGCGTAAGGGTTAGGATTAGGGAAGGGTTAGGGTAAGGCTTCGGGTAACGGTTAGGGTTGGGGTAGGGTTAGGGTTAGGGTTAGGGGACGGGGAAGGTTTAGGGGACAGGGTAGGGTACGACAACGGTTTAGGGTGAGCGTACGTGTTAGGGTAAGGGTTAGTGTTAGCGTACGGGTTAGGATTAGGGGACGGGTTAGGGTAAGGCTTCGGGTTAGGGTTAGGGTTAGGGTTAGGGTTAGGGGATGGGGACGGTTTAGGGGACAAGTTAGTTTACAACAACGGTTTAGGGTGAGCGTACGTGTTAGGGTATGGGTTAGTGTTAGCGTACGGGTTAGTATTAGGGGACGGGTTAGTGTAAGGCTTCGGGTAAGGGTTAGGGTTAGGGTTAGGCTTAGGGTTAGGGTTATGGGACGGGGACGGTTTAGGGGATAGATTAGGGTACGACAACAGTTTATTGTGAGCGTACGTGTTAGGGTACGGGTTAGTGTTAGCATACAGGTTAGGATTAGGGGACGGGTTAGGGTAAGGCTTCGGGTAAGGGTTAGGGTTAGGGTTAGGGTTAGGGTTAGGGTTAGAAGACGGGGATGGTATAGGGGACAGGTTAGGGTACGACAACGGTTTAGGGTGAGCGTACGTGTTAGGGTACGGTTTACTGTTAGCGTACGGGTGAGGATTAGGGGACGGGTTAGGGTAAGGCTTCGGGTAAGGGTTAGGGTTAGGGTTAGGGTTAGGAGACGGGGACGGCTTAGGGGACAGGTTAGGGTACGACAATGGTTTACATTCAGCGTTAGTGTTAGGGTACGGGTTAGTGTTAACGTACGGGTTAGGATTAGGGGACGGGTTAGTGTAAGGCTTCGGGTAAGTGTTAGGGTTAGGGTTAGGGTTAGGGTTAGGGTTAGGGGATGGGGACGGTTTAGGGGACAAGTTAGTTTACGACAACGGTTTAGGGTGAGAATACGTGTTAGGGTACGGGTTAGTGTTAGCGTACGGGTTAGGATTAGGGGACGGGTGAGGGTAAGGCTTCGGGTAAGGGTTAGGGTTAGGTGTAGGGTTAGGGTTAGGGGTCGGGGACGGTTTAGGGGACAGGTTAGGGCACGACAACGGTTTAGGGTTAGCGTACGTGTTAGGGTACGGGTTAGTGTTAGCGTACTGTTTAGGATTAGGGGACGGGTTAGGGTTAGGCTTCGGGTAAGGTTTAGGGTTAGGGTTAGGGTTAGGGTTAGGGTTATGGCACGGGGACATTTTAGGGGACAGGTTAGGGTACGACAACGGTTTAGGGTGAGCGTACGTGTTAGGGTACGGGTTAGTGTTCGCGTACGGGTCAGGATTAGGGGACGGGTTAGGGTACGGCTTCGGGTAAGTGTTAGGGTTAGGGTTAGGGTTAGGGTTAGGGTTAGGGTTAGGGTTGGGGTTATGGGACGGGGACAGTTTAGGGGAAAGGTTAGGGTACGACAACGGTTTAGGGTCAGCGTACGTGTTAGGGTACGGGTTAGTGTTAGCGTACGGGTTAGGATTAGGGGACGGGATAGGGTAAGGCTTCGGGTAAGGGTTAGTGTTAGGGTTAGGGTTAGGGTTAGGGTTAGGGGATGGGGACGGTTTAGGGGACAAGTTAGTTTACTACAACGGTTTAGGGTGAGCATACGTGTTCGGGTATGGGTTAGTGTTAGCGTACGGGTTAGGATTAGGGGACGGGTTAGTGTAAGGCTTCGGGTAAGGGTTAGGGTTAGGTGTAGGGTTAGGGTTAGGGGACGGGGACGGTTTAGGGGACAGGTTAGGGCACGACAACGGTTTAGGGTGAGCGTACGTGTTAGGGTACGGGTTAGTGTTAGCGTACAGGTTAGGATTAGGGGACGGGTTAGGAGGGTAAGGCTTCGGGTAAGGGTTAGGGTTCGGGTTCGGGTTAGGGTTAGGGTTATGGCACGGGGACATTTTAGGGGACAGGTTAGGGTACGACAAGGGTTTAGGGTCAGCGTACGTGTTAGGGTACGGGTTAGTGTTAGTGTACGGGTTAGGATTAGGGGACGGGTTATGGTAAGACTTCGGGTAAGGGTTAGGGTTAGGGTTAGGGTTAGGGTTAGGGTTAGGGGATGGGGACGGTTTAGGGGACAAGTTAGTTTACGACAGCGGTTTAGGGTGAGCGTACGTTTTAGGGTACGGGTTAGTGTTAGCGTACGGGTTAGGATTAGGGGACGGGTTAGGGTAAGGCTTCGGGTAAGGGTTAGGGTTAGGGTTAGGGTTAGGGTTAGGGTTAGGGGATGGTGACGGTTTAGGGGACAAGTTAGTTTACGACAACGGTTTAGGGTGAGCGTTCGTGTTAGGGTACGGGTGTTAGCGTACGGGGTAGGATTAGGGGACGGGTTAGGGTAAGGCTTCGGGTAAGGGTTAGGGTTAGGGTTAGGGTTAGGGTTAGGGTTAGGGGATGTGGACGGTTTAGGGGACAAGTTAGTTTACGACAGCGGTTTAGGGTGAGCGTACGTGTTAGGGTACGGTTTAGTGTTAGCGTAAGTGTTAGGATTAGGGGACGGGTTAGGGTAAGGCTTCGGGTAACGGTTAGGGTTAGGGGTAGGGTTAGGTTTAGGGTTAGGGGACGGGGAAGGTTTAGGGGACAGGTTAGGGTACGACAACGGTTTAGGGTGAGCGTACGTGTTAGGGTATGGGTTAGTGTTAGCGTACGGGTTAGGATTAGGGGACGGGTTAGTGTAAGGCTTCGGGTAAGGGTTAGGTTTAGGGTTAGGGTTAGGGTTAGAAGACGGGGATGGTTTAGGGGACAGGTTAGGGTACATCAACGGTTTAGGGTGAGTGTACGTGTTAGGGTACGGGTTAGTGTTAGCGTACGGGTTAGGATTACGGGACGGGTTAGACTAAGGCTTCGGGTAAGGTTTAGGGATAGGGTTAGGGTTAGGGTTAGGGTTAGGGAATGGGGACGGTTTAGGGGACAAGTTAGTTTACGACAACGGTTTAGGGTGAGCATACGTGTTAGGGTACGGGTTAGTGTTAGCGTACGGGTTAGTATTAGGGGACGGGTTAGGGTAAGACTTCGGGTAATGGTTAGGGTTAGGGTTAGGCTTAGGGTTAGGGTTAGGGGACGGGGACGGTTTAGGGGATAGGTTAGGGTATGACAACAGTTTATTGTGAGCGTACGTGTTAGGGTACGGGTTAGTGTTAGCGTAAGGGTTAGGTTTAGGGGACGGGTTAGGGTAAGGCTTCGGGTAAGGGTTAGGGTTAGGGTTAGAGGACGGGGATGGTTTAGGGGACAGGTTAGGGTACGACAACGGTTTAGGGTGAGCGTACGTGTTAGGGTACGGGTTAGTGTTAGCATACGGGTTAGGATTAGGTGACGGGTTAGGGTAAGGCTTCGGGTAAGGGTTAGGGTTAGGGTTAGGGTTAGGGGACGGGGACGGCTTAGGGGACAGTTTAGGGTACGACAATGGTTTAGGGTCAGCGTACGTGTTAGGGTACGGGTTAGTGTGAACGTACGGGTTAGGATTAGGGGACGGTTTAGTGTAAGGCTTCGGGTAAGGGTTAGGGTTAGGGTTAGGGTTAGGGTTAGGGGATGGGGACGGTTTAGGGGACAAGTTAGTTTACGACAACGGTTTAGGGTGAGCATACGTGTTAGGGTACGGGTTAGTGTTAGCGTACGGTTTAGGATTGGGGACGGGTTAGGGTAAGGCTTCGGGTAAGGGTTAGGGTTAGGTGTAGGGTTAGGGTAAGGGTTAGGGGACGGGGACGGTTTAGGGGACGGGTTAGGGCACGACAACGGTTTAGGGTGAGCGTACGTGTTAGGGTATGGGTTAGTGTTAGCGTACGCGTTAGGATTAAGGGACGGGTTAGGGTAAGGTTTCTGGTAAGGATTAGGGTTAGGGTTAGGGTTATGGCACGGGGAGAGTTTAGGGGACAGGTTAGAGTACGACAACGGTTTAGGGTCAGGGTACGTGTTAGGGTACGGTTTGGTGTTAGCATAAGGGTTAGGATTAGGGGACGGGTTAGGGTAAGGCTTCGGGTAAGTGTTAGGGTTAGGGTTAGGGTTAGGGTTAGGGTTACGGGATGGGGACTGTTTAGGGGACAAGTTAGTTTACGACAACGGTGTAGGGTGAGCGTACGTGTTAGGGTACGGGTTAGTGTTAGCGCACTGGTTAGGATTAGGGGATGGTTTAGTGTAAGGCTTCGGGTAAGAGTTAGGGTTAGGGTTAGTGTTAGGGTTAGGGGATGGGGACGGTTTAGGTGACAAGTTAGTTTACGACAACGGTTTAGGGTGAGCGTACGTGTTAGGGTACGGTTTAGTGTTAACGAACGGTTTAGAATTAGGGGACGGGTTAGGGTAAGGCTTCGGGTTAGGGTTAGGGTTAGGGTTAGGGTTAGGTTTAGGATTAGGGTTGGGGTTATGGGACGGGGACAGTTTAGGGGAAAGGTTAGGGTACGACAACGGTTTAGGGTCAGCGTACGTGTTAGGGTACGGGTTAGTGTTAGCGTACGGGTTAGGATTAGGGGACGGGATAGGGTAAGGCTTCGGGTAAGGGTTAGGGTTAGGGTTAGGGTTAGGGTTAGGGTTAGGGGATGGGGACGGTTTAGGGGTCAAGTTAGTTTACGACAACAGTTTAGGGTGAGCGTTCGTGTTAGGGTACAGTTGTTAGCATACGAGTTAGGATTAGGGGACGGGTTAGGGTAAGGCTTCGGGTAAGGGTTAGGGTTAGGGTTAGGGTTAGGGTTAGGGTTAGGGGATGGGGACGGTTTAGGGGACAATTTAGTTTACGAAAACGGTTTAGGGTGAGCGTACGTGTTAGGGTATGGGTTAGTGTTAGCGTAAGGGTTAGGATTAGGGGACGGGTTAGGGTAAGGCTTCGGGTAACGGTTAGGGTTGGGGTAAGGTTAGGTTTAGGTTTGGGGACGGGGAAGGTTTAGGGGACAGGTTAGGGCACGACAACGGTTTAGGGTGAGCGTACGTGTTAGGGCATGGGTTAGTGTTAGCGTACGGGTTAGGATTAGAGGACGGGTTAGGGTAAGGCTTCGGGTAAGGGTTAGGGTTAGGGGTAGGGTTAGGGTTAGGGGATGGGGACGGTTTAGGGGACAAGTTAGTTTACGACAACGGTTTAGTGTGAGCGTACGTGTTAGGGTATGGGTTAGTGTTAGCGTAAGGGTTAGGATTAGGGGACGGGTTAGGGTAAGGCTTCGGGTTACGGTTAGGGTTAGGGGTAGGGTTAGGTTTAAGGTTAGGGGACGGGGAAGGTTTAGGGGATAGGTTAGGGTACGACAACGGTTTAGGGTGAGCGTACGTGTTAGGGTAAGGGTTAGTGTTAGCGTACGGGTTAGGATTAGGGGACGGGTTAGGGTAAGGCTTCGGGTAAGGGTTAGGTTTAGGGTTAGGGTTAGGGGACGGGGATGGTTTAGGGGATAGGTTAGGGTACGACAACAGTTTATTGTGAGCGTATGTGTTAGGATACGGGTTAGTGTTAGCGTACGGGTTAGGATTAGGGGACGGGTTAGGGTAAGGCTTCGGGTAAGGGTTAGGGTTAGGGTTAGGGTTAGGGTTAGGGTTAGAGGACGGGGATGGTTTAGGGGACAGGTTAGGGTACGACAACGGTTTAGGGTGAGCGTACGTGTTAGGGTACGGGTTAGTGTTAGCGTAGGGGTTAGGATTAGGGGACGGGTTAGGGTAAGGCTTCGGGTAAGGGTTAGGGTTAGGGTTAGGGTTAGGGGACGGGGATGGTTTACGGGACAGGTTAGGGTACGAAAATGGTTTAGGGTCAGCGTATGTGTTAGGGTTCGGGTTAGTGTTAACGTACGGGTTAGGGTTAGGGGACGGGTTAGGGTAAGGCTTCGGGTAAGGGTTAGGGTTAGGGTTAGGGTTAGGGTTAGGGTTAGGGTTAGGGATGGGGACGGTTTAGGGGACAAGTTAGTTTACGACAACGGTTTAGGGTGAGCATACGTGTTAGGGTACGGGTTAGTGTTAGCGTACGGGTTAGAATTAGGGGACGGGTTAGGGAAAGACTTCGGGTAAGGGTTAGGGTTAGGGTTAGGGTTAGGGTTAGGGTTAGGGTTGGGGTTATGGGACGGGGACAGTTTAGGGGAAAGGTTAGGGTAAGACAACGGTTTAGGGTCAGCGTACGTGTTAGGGTACGGGTTAGTGTTAGCGTACGGGTTAGGATTAGGGGACGGGTTAGGGTAAGGCTTCGGGTAAGGGTTAGGGTTAGGTTTAGGGTTAGGGTTAGGGTTAGGGGATGGGGACGGTTTAGGGGACAAGTTAGTTTACGACAACGGTTTAGGGTGAGCGTACGTGTTAGGGTATGGGTGTTAGCATACGGGTTAGGATTAGGGGACGGGTTAGGGTAAGGCTTCGGGTAAGGGTTAGGGTTAGGTTTAGGGTTAGGGTTAGGGTTAGGGGATGGGGACGGTTTAGGGGACAAGTTCGTTTACGACAACGGTTTAGGGTGAGCGTACGTGTTAGGGTACGGGTTAGTGTTAGCGTAAGGGCTAGGATTAGGGACGGGTTAGGGTAAGGCTTTGGGTAACGGTTAGGGTTCGGGGTAGGGTTAGGTTTAGGGTTAGGGGACGGGGAAGGTTTAGGGGACAGGTTAGGGTACGACAACGGTTTAGGGTGAGCGTACGTGTTAGGGTACGGGTTAGTGTTAGCGTACGGGTTAGGATTAGGGGACGGGTTAGGGTAAGGCTTCGGGTAAGGGTTAGGTTTAGGGTTAGGCTTAGGGTTAGGGTTAGGGGACGGGGATGGTTTAGGGGATAGGTTAGGGTACGACAACAGTTTATTGTGAGCGTATGTGTTAGGATACGGGTTAGTGTTAGCGTACGGGTTAGGATTAGGGGACGGGTTAGGGTAAGGCTTCGGGTAAGGGTTAGGGTTAGGGTTAGGGTTAGGGTTAGGGTTAGAGGACGGGGATGGTTTAGGGGACAGGTTAGGGTACGACAACGGTTTAGGGTGAGCGTACGTGTTAGGGTATGGGTTAGTGTTAGCGTAGGGGTTAGGATTAGGGAACGGGTTAGGGTAAGGCTTCGGGTAAGGGTTAGGGTTAGGGTTAGGGTTAGGGGACGGGGACGGTTTACGGGACAGGTTAGGGTACGAAAATGGTTTAGGGTCAGCGTATCTGTTAGGGTTCGGGTTAGTGTTAACGTACGGGTTAGGGTTAGGTGACGGGTTAGGGTAAGGCTTCGGGTAAGGGTTAGGGTTAGGGTTAGGGTTAGGGTTAGGGTTAGGGTTAGGGGATGGGGACGGTTTAGGGGACAAGTTAGTTTACGACAACGGTTTAGGGTGAGCATACGTGTTAGGGTACGGGTTAGTTTTAGCGTACGGTTTAGAATTAGGGGACGGGTTAGGGAAAGACTTCGGGTAAGGGTTAGGTTTAGGGTTAGGGTTAGGGTTAGGGTTAGGGTTGGGGTTATGGGACGGGGACAGTTTAGGGGAAAGGTTAGGGTATGACAACGGTTTAGGGTCAGCGTACGTGTTAGGGTACGGGTTAGTGTTAGCGTACGGGTTAGGATTAGGGGACGGGTTAGGGTAAGGCTTCGGGTAAGGGTTAGGGTTAGGTTTAGGGTTAGGGTTAGGGTTAGGGGATGGGGACGGTTTAGGGGACAAGTTAGTTTACGACAACGGTTTAGGGTGAGCGTACGTGTTAGGGTACGGGTGTTAGCGTATGGGTTAGGATTAGGGGACGGGTTAGGGTAAGGCTTCGGGTAAGGGTTAGGGTTAGGTTTAGGGTTAGGGTTAGGGTTAGGGGATGGGGACGGTTTAGGGGACAAGTTAGTTTACGACAACGGTTTAGGGTGAGCGTACGTGTTAGGGTACGGGTTAGTGTTAGCGTAAGCGTTAGGATTAGGGACGGGTTAGGGTAAGGCTTTGGGTAACGGTTAGGGTTAGGGGTAGGGTTAGGTTTAGGGTTAGGGGACGGGGAAGGTTTAGGGGACAGGTTAGGGTACGACAACGGTTTAGGGTGAGCGTACGTGTTAGGGTACGGGTTAGTGTTAGCGTACGGGTTAGGATTAGGGGACGGGTTAGGGTAAGGCTTCGGGTAAGGGTTAGGGTTAGGGGTAGGGTTAGGGTTAGGGGTAGGGGACGGGGACGTTTTAGGGGACAGGGTAGATTACGACAACGGTTTAGGGTGAGCGTACGTGTTAGGGTAAGGGTTAGTGTTAGCGTACGGGTTAGGATTAGGGGACGGGTTAGGGTAAGGCTTCGGGTAAGGGTTAGGGTTAGGGTTAGGGTTAGGGTTAGGGTTAGGGTTAGAGGACGGGGATGGTTTAGGGGACAGGTTACGCTATGACAACGGTTTAGGGTGAGCGTACGTTTTAGGGTACGGGTTAGTGTTAGCTTACGCGTTAGGATTAGGGGACGGGTTAGGGTCAGGCTTCGGGTAAGGTTTAGGGTTAGGGTTAGGCTTAGGGTTAGGGTTAGCGGACGGGGATGGTTTAGGGGATAGGTTAGTGTACGACAACGGTTTAGGGTGACCGTACGTGTTAGGGTATGGGTTAGTGTTAGCGTACGGGTTAGGATTAGGGGACGGGTTAGGGTAAGGCTTCGGGTAAGGATTAGGGTTAGGGTTAGGGTTAGGGTTAGGGTTAGGGTTAGGGTTAGGGGATGGGGACGGTTTAGGGGACAAGTTAGTTTACGACAACGGTTTAGGGTGAGCATACCTCTTAGGGTACGGGTTAGTGTTAGCGTACGGGTTAGAATTAGGGGACGGGTTAGGGAAAGGCTTCGGGTAAGGGTTAGGGTTAGGGTTAGGGTTAGGGTTAGTGTTAAGGTTGGGGTTATGGGACGGGTACAGTTTAGGGGAAAGGTTAGGGTATGACAACGGTTTAGGATCAGCGTACGTGTTAGGGTACGGGTTAGTGTTAGTGTACGGGTTAGGATTAGGGGACGGGTTAGGGTAAGGCTTCAGGTAAGGGTTAGGGTTAGGGTTCGGGTTAGGGTTAGGGACAGGGGATGGGGACGGTTTAGGGGATAAGTTAGTTTACGACAACGGTTTAGGGTGAGCGTTCGTGTTAGGGTACGGTTTTTAGCGTACGGGTTAGGATTAGGGGACGGGTTAGGGTAAGGCTTCGGGTAAGGGTTAGGGTTAGGTTTAGGCTTAGGGTTAGGGTTAGGGGACGGGGACGGTTTAGGGGATAGGTTAGGGTACGACAACGGTTTAGGGTGAGCGTACGTGTTAGGGTACGGGTTAGTGTTAGCGTACGGGTTAGGATTAGGGGACTGGTTAGGGTAAGGCTTCGGGTAAGTGTTAGTGTTAGGGTTAGGGTTAGGGGACGGGGACGCTTTAGGGGACAGCTTAGGGTACGACAATGGTTTAGGGTCAGCGTATGTGTTAGGGTACGGGTTAGTGTTAACGTACGGGTTAGGATTAGGGGACGGGTTAGGGTAAGGCTTCGGGTAAGGGTTAGGTTTAGGGTTAGGGTTAGGGTTAGGGTTAGGGTTAGGGGATGTGGACGGTTTAGGGGACAGGTTAGGGTACGACAACGGTTTAGGGTGAGCGTACGTGTTAGGGTACGGGTTAGTGTTAGCGTACGGGTTAGAATTAGGGGACGGGTTAGGGAAAGGCTTCGGGTAAGGGTTAGGGTTAGGGTTAGGGTTAGGGTTAGGGTTAGAGGACGGGGATGGTTTAGGGGACAGGTTAGGGTATGACAACGGTTTAGGGTGAGCGTACGTGTTAGGGTACGGGTTAGTGTTTGCTTACGCGTTAGGATTAGGGGACGGGTTAGGGTAAGGCTTCGGATGAGGGTTAGGGTTAGGGTTAGGCTTAGGGTTAGGGTTAGGGGACGGAGACGGTTTAGGGGACAGGTTAGGGTACGACAACGGTTTAGGGTGAGCGTACGTGTTAGGGTACGGGTTAGTGTTAGCGTACGGGTTAGGATTAGGGGACGGGTTAGGGTAAGGCTTCGGGTAAGGGTTAGGGTTAGGCTTAGGGTTAGGGTTAGTGTTAGGGGACGGGGACAGTTTAGGGGACAGGTTAGGGTACGACAACGGTTTAGGGTCAGCGTATGTGTTAGGGTACGGTTTAGTGTTAGCGTACGGGTTAGGATTAGGGGACGGGTTAGGGTAAGGCTTCGGATAAGTGTTAGGGTTAGGGTTAGGGTTAGGGTTAGGGGATGGGGACGGTTTAGGGGACAAGTTAGTTTACGACAACGGTTTAGGGTGAGCGTTCGTGTTAGGGTACGGGTTACTGTTAGCGTACGGGTTAGGATTAGGGGACGGGTTAGGGTAAGGCTTCGGGTAAGGGCTAGGGTTAGGGTTAGGGGATGGGGACGGTTTAGGGGACAAGTTAGTTTACGACAACGGCTTAGGGTGAGCGTATGTGTTAGGGTACGGGTTAGTGTTAGCGTAAGCCTTAGGATTAGGGGATGGGTTAGGGTAAGGCTTCGGGTAACGGTTAGGGTTAGGGGTAGGGTTAGGGTTAGGGTTAGGGGACGGGGAAGGTTTAGGGGACAGGTTAGGGTACGACAACGATTTAGGGTGAGCGTACGTGTTAGGGTAAGGGTTAGTGTTAGCGTACGGGTTAGGATTAGGGGACGGGTTAGGGTAAGGCTTCGGGTAAGTGTTAGGGTTAAGGTTAGGGTTAGGGTTAGGGTTACGGGACGGGTACACTTTAGGGGACAGGTTAGGGAACGACAACGGTTTAGGGTCACCGTACGTGTTAGGGTACGGGTTAGTGTTAGGGTACGGGTTAGGATTACGGGACGGGTTAGGGTAAGGCTTCGGGTAAGGGTTTCGGTTAGGGATAGGATTAGGGTTAGGGTTAGGGTATGGGGACGGTTTAGGGGACAAGTTAGTTTACGACAACGGTTTAGGGTGAGCGTACGTGTTAGGGTACGGGTTAGTGTTAGCGTATGGGTTAGTATTAGGGGACGGGTTAGGGTAAGGCTTCGGGTAAGTGTTAGGGTTAGGGTTAGGGTTAGGGTTAGGGTTACGGGACGGGGACAGTTTAGGGGACAGGTTAGGGTACGACAATGGTTTAGGGTCAGCGTACGTGTTAGGGTACGGGTTAGTGTTAGCGTACGGGTTAGGATTAGGGGACGGGTTAGGGTAAGGCTTCGGGTAAGGGTTAGGGTTAGGGTTAGGGTTAGAGGACGGGAATGGTTTAGGGGACAGGTTAGGGTATGACAACGGTTTAGGGTGAGCGTACGTGTTAGGGTACGGGTTAGTGTTAGCTTACGCGTTAGGATTAGGGGACGGGTTAGGGTAAGGCTTCGGGTAAGGGTTAGGGTTAGGGTTAGGCTTAGGGTTAGGGTTAGGGGACGGGGACGGTTTAGGGGATAGGTTAGTGTACGACAACGGTTTAGGGTGAGCGTACGTGTTAGGGTACGGGTTAGTGTTAGCGTACGGGTTAGGATTAGGGGTCGGGTAGGGTAAGGCTTTGGGTAAGGGTTAGGGTTAGGGTTAGGGTTAGAGGACGGGATGGTTTAGGGGACAGGTTAGGATATGACAACGGTTTAGGGTCAGCGTACGTGTTGGGGTACGGGTTAGTGTTAACGTACGGGTTAGGATTAGGGGACGGGTTAGGGTAAGGCTTCGGGTAAGGGTTAGGTTTAGGGTTAGGGTTAGGGTTAGGGTTAGGGTTAGGGTTAGGGTTAGGGTTGGGGTTATGGGACGGGGACAGTTTAGGGGAAAGTTTAGGTTATGACAACGATTTAGGGTCAGCGTACGTGTTAGGGTACAGGTTAGTGTCAGCGTACGGGTTAGGATTGGGGACGGGTTAGGGTAAGGCTTCTGGTAAGGGTTAGGTTTAGGGTTAGGGTTAGGGTTAGGGTTAGGGGATGGGGACGGTTTAGGGGACAAGTTAGTTTACGACAACGGTTTAGGGTGAGCGTTCGTGTTAGGGTACGGGTGTTAGCGTACTGGTTAGGATTAGGGGACGGGTTAGGGTAAGCCTTCGGGTAAGGGTTAGGGTTAGGTTTAGGGTTAGGGTTAGGGTTAGGGGATGGGGACGGTTTAGGGGACAAGTTAGTTTACGACAATGGTTTAGGGTGAGCGTACGTGTTAGGGTACGGGTTAGTGTTAGCGTAAGGGTTAGGATTAGGTACGGGTTAGGGTAAGGCTTTGGGTAACGGTTAGGGTTAGTGGTAGGTTTAGGTTTAGGGTTAGGGGACGGGGAAGGTTTAGGGGACAGGTTAGGGTACGACAACGGTTTAGGGTGAGCGTACGTGTTAGGGTACGGGTTAGTGTTAGCGTACGGGTTAGGATTAGGGGACGGGTTAGGGTAAGGCTTCGGGTAAGGGTTAGGGTTAGGGTTAGGGTTAGAGGACGGGAATGGTTTAGGGGACAGGTTAGGGTATGACAACGGTTTAGGGTGAGCGTACGTGTTAGGGTACGGGTTAGTGTTAGCTTACGCATTAGGATTAGGGGACGGGTTAGGGTAAGGCTTCGGGTAAGGGTTAGGGTTAGGGTTAGGCTTAGGGTTAGGGTTAGGGGACGGGGACGGTTTACGGATAGGTTAGTGTACGACAACGGTTTAGGGTGAGCGTACGTGTTAGGGTACGGGTTAGTGTTAGCGTACGGGTTAGGATTAGGGGACGGGTTAGGGTAAGGCTTTGGGTAAGGGTTAGGGTTAGGGTTAGGGTTAGAGGACGGGGATGGTTTAGGGGACAGGTTAGGATATGACAACGGTTTAGGGTCAGCGTACGTGTTAGGGTATGGGTTAGTGTTAACGTACGGGTTAGGATTAGGGGACGGTTTAGGGTAAGGCTTCGGGTAAGGGTTAGGTTTAGGGTTAGGGTTAGGGTTAGGGTTAGGGTTAGGGTTAGGGTTAGGGTTGGGGTTATGGGACGGGGACAGTTTAGGGGAAAGTTTAGGTTATGACAACGATTTAGGGTCAGCGTACGTGTTAGGGTACGGGTTAGTGTCAGCGTACGGGTTAGAATTAGGGGACGGGTTAGGGTAAGGCTTCGGGTAAGGGTTAGGGTTAGGGTTAGGGTTAGGGTTAGGGTTAGGGGATGGGGACGGTTTAGGGGACAAGTTAGTTTACGACAATGGTTTAGGGTGAGTGTTCGTGTTAGGGTACGGGTGTTAGCGTACTGGTTAGGATTAGGGGACGGGTTAGGGTAAGGCTTCGGGTAAGGGTTAGGGTTAGGTTTAGGGTTAGGGTTAGGGTTAGGGGATGGGGACGGTTTAGGGGACAAGTTAGTTTACGACAATGGTTTAGGATGAGCGTACGTGTTAGGGTACGGGTTAGTGTTAGCGTAACGGTTAGGATTAGGTACGGGTTAGGGTAAGGCTTTGGGTAACGGTTAGGGTTAGTGGTAGGTTTAGGTTTAGGGTTAGGGGACGGGGAAGGTTTAGGGGACAGGTTAGGGTACGACAACGGTTTAGGGTGAGCGTACGTGTTAGGGTACGGGTTAGTGTTAGCGTACGGTTTAGGATTAGGGGACGGGTTAGGGTAAGGCTACGGGTAAGGGTTAGGGTTAGGGGTAGGGTTAGGGTTAGGGGTAGGGGACAGGGACGTTTTAGGGGACAGGGTAGGTTACGACAACGGTTTAGGGTGAGCGTACGTGTTAGGGTACGGGTTAGTGTTAGCGTACGGGTTAGGATTTGGGGACGGGTTAGGGTAAGTCTTCGGGTAAGTGTTAGGGTTAGGGTTAGGGTTAGGGTTAGGGTTAGAGGACAGGGATGGTTTAGGGGACAGGTTAGCGTATGACAACGGTTTAGGGTGAGCGTACGTGTTAGGGTATGGGTTAGTGTTAGCTTACGCGTTAGGATTAGGGGACGGGTTAGGGTAAGGCTTCGGGTAAGGGTTAGGGTTAGGGTTAGGCTTAGGGTTAGGGTTAGGGGACGGGGACGGTTTAGGGGATAGGTTAGTGTACGACAACGGTTTAGGGTGACCGTACGTGTTAGGGTATGGGTTAGTGTTAGCGTACGGGTTAGGATTAGGGGACGGGTTAGGGTAAGGCTTCGGGTAAGGGTTAGGGTTAGGGTTAGGGGACGGGGACGGTTTAGGGGACAGGTTAGGGTACGACAATGGTTTAGGGTCAGCGTACGTGTTAGGGTACGGGTTAGTGTTAACGTACGGGTTAGGATTAGGGGACGGGTTAGGGTAAGGCTTCGGGTAAGGGTTAGGGTTAGGGTTAGGGTTAGGGTTAGGGTTAGGGTTAGGGGATGGGGACGGTTTAGGGGACAAGTTACTTTGCGACAACGGTTTACGGTGAGCATACCTGTTAGGGTACGGTTTAGTGTTAGCGTACGGGTTAGAATTAGGGGACGGGTTACGGAAAGGCTTCGGGTAAGGGTTAGGGTTAGGGTTAGGGTTAGGGTTAGGGTTGGGGTTATGGGACGGGGACAGTTTACGGGAAAGGTTAGGGTATGACAACGGTTTAGGGTCAGCGTACGTGTTAGGGTACGGGTTAGTGTTAGCGTACGGGTTAGGATAAGGGGACGGGTTAGGGTAAGGCTTCGGGTAAGGGTTAGGGTTAGGGTTCGGGTTAGGGTTACGGTTAGGGGATGGGGACGGTTTCGGGGACAAGTTAGTTTACGACAACGGTTTAGGGAGAGCGTTCGTGTTAGGGTACGGGTGTTAGCGTACGGGTTAGGATTAGGGGACGGGTTAGGGTAAGGCTTCGGGTAAGGGTTAGGGTTAGGGTTAGGGTTAGGGTTAGGGTTAGAGGACGGGGATGGTTTAGGGGACAGGTTAGGGTATGACAACGGTTTAGGGTGAGCGTACCTGTTAGGGTACGGGTTAGTGTTAGCTTACGGGTTAGGATTAGGGGACGGGTTAGGGTAAGGCTTCGGGTAAGGGTTAGGGTTAGGGTTAGGCTTAGGGTTAGGGTTAGGGGACGGGGACGGTTAGGGGATAGGTTAGGGTACGACAACGGTTTCGGGTGAGCGTACGTGTTAGGTTACGGGTTAGTGTTAGCGTACGGGTTAGGCTCAGGCGACGGGTTATGGTAAGGCTTCGGGTAAGGTTTAGGGTTAGGGTTAGGGGACGGGGACGGTTCAGGGGACAGGTTAGGGTACGACAATGGTTTAGGGTCAGCGTATGTGTTAGGGTACAGGTTAGTGTTAACGTACGGGTTAGGATTAGGGGACGGGTTAGGTTAAGGCTTCGGGTAAGGGTTAGGGTTAGGGTTAGGGTTAGGGTTAAGGTATGGGGACGGTTTAGGGAACAAGTTAGTTTACGACAACGGTTTAGGGTGAGCATACGTGTTAGGGTACGGGTTAGTGTTAGCGTACGGGTTAGAATTAGGGGACGGGTTAGGGAACGGCTTCGGGTAAGGGTTAGGGCTAGGGTTAGGGTTAGGGTTAGTGTTAGGGTTGGGGTTATGGGACGGGGACAATTTAGGGGAAAGGTTAGGGTATGACAACGGTTTAGGGTCAGCGTACGTGTTAGGGTACGGGTTAGTGTTAGCGTACGGGTTAGGATTAGGGGACGGGTTAGGGTAAGGCTTCGGGTAAGGGTTAGGGTTAGGGTTAGGGTTAAGTTTAGGGTTAGGGGATGGGGACGGTTTAGGGGACAAGTTAGTTTACGACAACGGTTTAGTGTGAGCGTACGTGTTAGGGTACGGGTTAGTGTTAGCGTAGGGGTTAGGATTAGGGGACGGGTTAGGGTAAGGCTTCGGGTAAGGGTTAGGGTTAGGGTTAGGGTTAGGGGACGGGGACTGTTTACGGGACAGGTTAGGGTACGAAAATGGTTTAAGGTAGGCGTACGTGTTAGGGTACGGGTTAGTGTTAATGTACGGGTTAGGATTAGGGGACGGGTTAGTGTAAGGCTTCGGGTAAGGGTTAGGGTTAGGTTTAGGGTTAGGGTTAGGGTTAGGGTTATGGCACAGGGATAGTTTAGGGGACAGGTTAGGGCACGACAACGGTTTAGGGTCAGCGTACGTGTTAGGGTACGGGTTAGTGTTAGCGTACGGGTTAGGATTAGGGGACGGGTTAGGGAAAGGCTTCGGGTAAGTGTTAGGGTTAGGGTTAGGGTTAGGGTTAGGGGATGGGGACGGTTTAGGGGACAAGTTAGTTTACGACAACGGTTTAGGGTGAGCGTACGTGTTAGGGTACGGGTTAGTGTTAGCGTACGGGTTAGGATTAGGGGACGGGTTAGGGTAAGGCTTCGGGTAAGGGTTAGGGTTAGGGTTAGGGTTAGGGTTAGGGTTAGGGAATGGGGACGGTTTAGGGGACAAGTTAGTTTACGACAACGGTTTAGGGTGAGCGTACGTGTTAGGGTACGGGTTAGTGTTAGCGTACGGGTTAGAATTAGGAGACGGGTTAGGGTAAGGCTTCGGGTAAGGTTTAGGGTTAGGGTTAGGGTTAGGGTTGGGGTTATGGGACGGGGACAGTTTAGGGGAAAGGTTAGGGTACGACAACGGTTTAGGGTCAGCGTACGTGTTAGGGTATGTGTTAGTGTTAGCGTATGGGTTAGTATTAGGGGACGGGATAGGGTAAGGCTTCGGGTAAGGGTTAGGGTTAAGTTTAGGGTTAGGGTTAGTGTTATGGGATGGGGACGGTTTAGGGGATATGTTAGTTTATGACAACGGTTTTGGGTGAGCGTTCGTGTTAGGGTACGGGTGTTAGCGTACGGGTTAGGATTAAGGGACGGGTTAGGGTAAGGCTTCGGGTAAGGGTTAGGGTTAGGGTTAGGGTTAGGGTTAGGGTTAGGGGACGGGGACTGTTTAGGGGACAGGTTAGGGTACGACAACGGTTTAGGGTGAGCGTACGTGTTAGGGTATGGGTTAGTGTTAGCGTACGGAGTAGGATTAGGGGACGGGTTAGGGTAAGGCCTCAGGTAAGGGTTAGGGTTAGGGTTAGGGTTAGGGTTAGGGTTATGGGATGGGGATGGTTTCGGGGACATGTTAGGGTACGACAACGGTTTAGGGTCAGCTTACGTGTTAGGGTACGGGTTAGTGTTAGGGTACGGGTTAGGATTAGGGGACGGGTTAGGGTAAGGCTTCGGGTAAGGGTTAGGGTTAGGGTTAGGGATAGGGTTAGGGGATGGGGACGGTTTAGGGGACAAGTTAGTTTACGACAACGGTTTAGGGTGTGCGTTCGTGTTAGGGTACGGGTTAGTGTTAGCGTACGGGTTAGGATTAGGGGACGGTTTAGTGTAAGGCTTCGGGTAAGGGCTAGGGTTAGGGTTAGGCGTAGGGTTAGGGTTAGGGGACGGGGACGGTTTAGGGGATAGGTTAGGGTACGACAACAGTTTATTGTGAGCGTACGTGTTAGGGTACGGGTTAGTGTTAGCGTACGGGTTAGGATTAGGGGACGGGTTAGGGTAAGGCTTCGGGTAAGGGTTAGGGTTAGGGTTAGAAGACGGGGATGGTTTAGGGGACAGGTTAGGGTACGACAACGGTTTCGGGTGAGCGTACGTGTTAGGGTACGGGTTAGTGTTAGCTTAGGCGTTAGGATTAGGGGACGGGTTAGGGTAAGGCTTCGGGTAAGGGTTAGGGTTAGGGTTAGGCTTAGGGTTAGGGTTAGGGGACGGGGACGGTTTAGGGGATAGGTTAGGGTACGGCAACGGTTTAGGGTGAGCGTACGTGTTAGGGTACGGGTTAGTGTTAGCGTACGGGTTAGGATTAGGGGACGGGTTAGTGTAAGGATTCGGGTAAGGGTTAGGGTTAGGGTTAGGGTTAGGTGACGGGGACGGTTTAGGGGACAGTTTAGGGTACGACAATGGTTTAGGGTCAGCGTATGTGTTAGGGTACGGGTTAGTGTTAACGTACGGGTTAGGGTTAGGGGACGGGTTAGGGTAAGGCTTCGGGTAAGGGTTAGGGTTAGGGTTAGGGTTAGGGGATGGGGACGGTTTAGGTGAGAAGTTAGTTTACGACAACGGTTTAGGGTGAGCATACGTGTTAGGGTACGGGTTAGTGTTAGCGTACGGGTTAGAATTAGGGGACGGGTTAGGGAAAGGCTTCGGGTAAGGGTTAGGGTTAGGGTTAGGGTTAGGGTTAGGGTTAGGGTTGGGGTTATGGGACGGGGACAGTTTAGGGGAAAGGTTAGGGTATGACAACGGTTTAGGGTCAGCGTACGTGATAGGGTATGGGTTAGTGTTAGCGTACGGGTTAGGATTAGGGGACGGGTTAGGGTAAGGCTTCGGGTAAGGGTTAGGGTTAGGGTTAGGGTTAGGGTTAGGGTTAGGGGACGGGGACGGTTTAGGGGACAAGTTAGTTTACGACAACGGTTTAGGGTGAGCGTTCGTGTTAGGGTACGGGTGTTAGCGTACGGGTTAGGATTAGGGGACGGGTTAGGGTAAGGCTTCGGGTAAGGGTTAGGGTTAGGTTTAGGGTTAGGGTTAGGGTTAGGGGATGGGGACGGTTTAGGGGACAAGTTAGTTTACGACAACGGTTTAGGGTGAGCGTACGTGTTAGGGTACGGGTTAGTGTTAGCGTAAGGGTTAGGATTAGGGACGGGTTAGAGTAAGGCTTTGGGTAACGGTTAGGGTTAGGGGTAGGGTTAGGTTTAGGGTTAGGGGACGGGGAAGGTTTTAGGGGACAGGTTAGGGTACGACAACGGTTTAGGGTGAGCGTACATGTTAGGGTACGGGTTAGTGTTAGCGTACGGGTTAGGATTAGGGGACGTGTTAGGGTAAGGCTTCGGGTAAGGGTTAGGGTTAGGGGTAGGGTTAGGGTTAGGGGTAGGGGACGGGGACGGTTAGGGGACAGGGTAGATTACGACAACGGTTTAGGGTGAGCGTACGTGTTAGGGTAAGGGTTAGTGTTAGCGTACGGGTTAGGATTAGGGGACGGGTTTGGGTAAGGCTTCGGGTAAGGGTTAGGGTTAGGGTTAGGGTTAGGGTTAGGGTTAGAGGACGGGGATGGTTTAGGGGACAGGTTACGCTATGACAACGGTTTAGGGTGAGCGTACGTTTTAGGGTACGGGTTAGTGTTAGCTTACGCGTTAGGATTAGGGGACGGGTTAGGGTCAGGCTTCGGGTAAGGTTTAGGGTTAGGGTAGGCTTAGGGTTAGGGTTAGCGGACGGGGATGGTTTAGGGGATAGGTTAGTGTACGACAACGGTTTAGGGTGACCGTACGTGTTAGGGTATGGGTTAGTGTTAGCGTACGGGTTAGGATTAGGGGACGGGTTAGGGTAAGGCTTCGGGTAAGGGTTAGGGTTAGGGTTAGGGTTAGGGTTAGGGTTAGGGTTAGGGATGGGGACGGTTTAGGGGACAAGTTAGTTTACGACAACGGTTTAGGGTGAGCATACCTGTTAGGGTACGGGTTAGTGTTAGCGTACGGGTTAGAATTAGGGGACGGGTAAGGGAAAGGCTTCTGGTAAGGGTTAGGGTTAGGGTTAGGGTTAGGGTTAGTGTTACGGTTGGGGTTATGGGACGGGTACAGTTTAGGGGAAAGGTTAGGGTATGACAAAGGTTTAGGGTCAGCGTACGTGTTAGGGTATGGGTTAGTGTTAGTGTACGGGTTAGGATTAGGGGACGGGTTAGGGTAAGGCTTCAGGTAAGGGTTAGGGTTAGGGTTCGGGTTAGGGTTAGGGATAGGGGATGGGGACGGTTTAGGGGACAAGTTAGTTTACGACAACGGTTTAGGGTGAGCGTTCGTGTTAGGGTACGGGTGTTAGCGTACGGGTTAGGATTAGGGGACGGGTTAGGGTAAGGCTTCGGGTAAGGGTTAGGGTTAGTGTTAGGCTTAGGGTTAGGGTTAGGGGACGGGGACGGTTTAGGGGATAGGTTAGGGTTAGGGTTAGGGTTAGGGTTAGGGTTAGGGTTAGGGTTAGGGGATGGGGACGGTTTAGGGGACAAGTTAGTTTACGACAACGGTTTAGGGTGAGCGTACGTGTTAGGGTACGGGTTAGTGTTAGCGTACGGGTTAGGATTAGGGGACTGGTTAGGTTAAGGCTTCGGGTAAGTGTTAGTGTTAGGGTTAGGGTTAGGGGACGGGGACGGTTTAGGGGACAAGTTAGTTTACGACAACGGTTTAGGGTGAGCATACCTGTTAGTGTACGGGTTAGTGTTAGCGTACGGGTTAGAATTAGGGGACGGGTTAGGGAAAGGCTTCGGGTAAGGGTTAGGGTTAGGGTTAGGGTTAGGGTTAGGGTTAGAGGACGGGGATGGTTTAGGGGACAGGTTATGGTATGACAACGGTTTAGGGTGAGCGTACGTGTTAGGGTACGGGTTAGTGTTAGCTTACGCGTTAGGATTAGGGGACGGGTTAGGGTAAGGCTTCGGGTAAGGGTTAGGGTTAGGGTTTGGCTTAGGGTTAGGGTTAGGGGACGGAGACGGTTTAGGGGACAGGTTAGGGTACGACAACGGTTTAGGGTGAGCGTACGTGTTAGGGTACAGGTTAGTGTTAGCGTACGGGTTAGGATTAGGGGACGGGTTAGGGTAAGGCTTCGGGTAAGGGTTAGGTTTAGGCTTACGGTTAGGGTTAGGGTTAGGCGACGGGGACAGTTTAGGGGACAGGTTAGGGTACGACAACGGTTTAGGGTCAGTGTATGTGTTAGGGTACGGGTTAGTGTTAGCGTACGGGTTAGGATTAGGGGACGGGTTAGGGTAAGGCTTCGGGTAAGGGTTAGGGTTAGGGTTAGGGTTAGGGTTAGGGGATGGGGACGGTTTAGGGACAAGTTAGTTTACGACAACGGTTTAGGGTGAGCGTTCGTGTTAGGGTACGTGTTAGTGTTAGCGTACGGGTTAGGTTTAGGGGACGGGTTAGGGTAAGGCTTCGGGTAAGGTCTAGGGTTAGGGTTAGGGGATGGGGACGGTTTAGGGGACAAGTTAGTTTACGACAACGGCTTAGGGTGAGCGTATGTGTTAGGTTAGGGTTAGGGTTAGGGTTAGGGTTAGGGTTAGGGTTAGGGTTAGGGTTAGGGTTAGGGGTAGGGTTAGGGTTAGGGTTAGGGTTTAGGGTTAGGGTTAGGGTTAGGGTTAGGGTTAGGGTTAGGGTTAGGTTAGGGTTAGGGTAGGGTTAGGGTTAGGGTTAGGGTTAGGGTTAGGGTTAGGGTTAGGGTTAGGGGTTAGGGTTAGGGTTAGGGTTAGGGTTAGGGTTAGGGTCAGGGGTTAGGGTTAGGGTTAGGGGTTAGGGTTAGGGTTAGGGTTAGGGTTAGGTTTAGGGTTAGGGTTAGGGTTAGGGTTAGGGGTTAGGGTTAGGGGTTAGGGTTAGGGTTAGGGTTAGGGTTAGGGTTAGGGTTAGGGTTAGGGGTTAGGGTTAGGGTTAGGGTTAGGGTTAGGGTTAGGGTAAGGGTTAGGGTTAGGGTTAGGGTTAGGGACTGGGGACGGTTTAGGGGACAGGTTAGGGTACGACAACAGTTTAGGGTTAGCGTACGTGTTAGGGTACGGTTAGTTGGTTCGTAGGGTTAGGATTAGGGGACGGTTTACGGTAAGGCTTCGGGTAAGGGTTAGGGTTAGGTTTAGGGTTAGGTTTAGGGGACGGGGATGGTTTAGGGGACAGGTTAGTGTATGACAACGGTTTAGGGTGAGCGTACCTGTTAGGGTACGGGTTAGTGTTAGCGTACGGGTTAGGATTAGGGGACGGGGTAGGGTACGGCTTCGGGTAAGGTTTAGGGTTAGGGTTATGGTTAGGGTTAGGGTTAGGGGACGGGGACAGTTTAGGGGACAGGTTA